>NW_026454305.1:0-9753 GCF_943734635.1 Anopheles cruzii
ATGGGCGTGAAAACCAAGACCGTTTCCCAACCCTTACGTGTCCGGGGCTGGGTATGAGCATGCATTCAGGGGCATCGCCCGACACACCCGACCCTGACCGACCGTCAATTGGAATGGAATAAATTATGTTGATGCTCTGCCTCGTGAAGGTTGCATCAAATAGTATGATTTGTCACGTTGGCAAAAGCCCTTCTAACGTGGGCGCGTTCATTCCTCATTAATCGGGGCCCGTTTTTGGTGGGAAGATTGTTAGGTGCAATTTTGTGTCGAAGGCAAACTGCAGCGGCACCATTCGAAACCCGTCATTGAGCGATTCTGTGTGCCAATAGAATTTCCGCAGACACGATGTTTACCGCAGAAATAGTGGAAATAGCCTTTTGTGTTATCAACAAAACACAATTTTACTGGATGGATTTGACCAGGTGACGGGTAACTGGCAGCGTGACCCATGTTGTTTTAGCCTCAAAGTTAGCTTGGTTATTTAGTTAGAAGTATGTTAGGAAATATAAAAACAAAACTATGATAAACTAATGTATTTTTGGTATTGCAAATTTCCATCATACCTCTTTTCTATTCGTCTAGTAAGAAATATTTTAATTAGGACAAACTTGTTAAAGATGGGAACGATAAAGAAATATTCTACTAAGAATATTCTTCTTTTGGGTTCTTTTGGGTTGTTCCAACTACCTTGATCGTAGATTGTCACTTAAATACAGCTTCTGTATGTTCCGTTTCGCCGGCTCAAATGTTTCAAATGTTGAAATCCCGTGAATTTAAGATTTCATTTCACATTTTCTTTATTCGACTCCTAGTAAAACCAAGGTATTACCTATTTCTTCTCTAAAATGAAAGTATATTTATGTAAATTATTTACTTTTTGTCACTCTTTACTAAACAGAATTGCTTTCCCAGGTATATGAGTTGAATTTGCCTGGTTGATGTTTTAGATGTGGCTAACAAGGTTCTACTCTTTTCGTTCATCTGACTTTAAACTTTAATAATATGTTAGTGTTATTCTCCAAAAAATAAAGTAACCGGTTTTCCAGTGTATTCAAAAAGACGTTCCAAATAATGTGCATTCGTGGAATTCGCTACTTTGGTTTTTCATTTGAAGAAAAATCATTCAAAGCACATTGTTTGCATGTAATGCTGGAAGCTTATGGTTGAAATGCTCCAGAAATGCGAAAAGATGTGAAAGATAGTTTCAACGTTTTAAAACTGGTTATTTTGATGTGAAGGATAATGACCATCCTGGTGCAGTGAAAAAGGTCTAAGGCGAGGAATTGCCGGACAACTTCAATTTGTTAATGTGGTACTGTAGCTTGAAAGATTGTTTTTATCTCAGAGAAATCTATAAAAAAAACGAAGGTACTGAGAATACTTGGCTGATGACTTCTAAAACCACATTCACGACATTATTACGGTCCGAGAGGATCATTGATTGTATTATTGGCAGCACATCTGAACAATTAATAATCGATTTATTACAATTCTTCTTCACAATGGAAATGATGGACGCATTTTGGGTGCATTTTAGAGTGTTGGAAGCCTAACCTTCGGTTGCGATAAATAGATCCAAAATTTGTTGAATTTATTCTAATTCGGCTTGATTGGCTCGTGACACGTTGCGTGCCAAAAACGTTAACAACAGATCGTCCCAATTGTATCAATTAGTGTTCTGTGGGAGACGATCCGTTCCGCGTGTTTTCCGCTTCCAGTAATTGAATCTGCTCTGCCCATTGCCCCCGGGATAGCGGGATCGCCGCCAGCAATGTGGCCATAAATCAATCAATCACTTCACGAGCAGCAATCATTTGTCGCCGAGCCGGACCGATCCCACCGGGACCTGCGGTGGTAATCCTAATCGATTGAGGCAATTATCAGCGACCGCAGCGAGCGATTGGCGACCCGGAGTCGATCGATTTTTGGTCCGGTTCAGGTTTCGGTTTCAAGATTGTCGCTCACAAAAATGGCCACCCTAGAGGCGATAAAAGTAAGATAAAACCCATTTATCGCGTCACGGCTGCTTGAGGACGAGCCGTGTTTCTTTGGGGGGCCAAAGCAAGCCGCAGACCTCGGGAGCCTGAACGAGGAAGTCCCCACGGGTGCGGAGAGTCGTCGTAAAACATCTGGATCCCAGCCGGCTGACGATACACACAGGCTGACAGTGAGCTCAATTAGGCTGCAAACTGGAAATCGTGGGAATGGCCGTGAAAAGAAGAGAATAAGTTATGGAACGGTGGCGATTGATTGCTTATCAAGCCTAAGCAGTGCCTGGGAAAACCGCGAGGCCCGCAGAAATCGTTCCCCGTTTTGTGTGTTGGTTTTGGAATTCTTCCCTGCAGTTGTCACAACCGGAACGGAAGCAACCGGCACGGGCGATAAAGCAGCCATTTTCTTAACTTATCGTGCGCTACTAAAAGCGGTGTTTAGTGGACCATAAAACCGATCCACTGCAGAGGATGGCCGGCGCTTCCTTCCACTGTCAGCTCTCCTTTTTTCGCCAGCGGAACATATCATAATGTGCTCCAGTTTTTCTGCACGTCCTTGTTGGCGGTGGCGGTCGGTTTGTTTGGGTGTCTGCTCATTGCCAGGGCATGCCAGCCGACACCAGAAGAACCTACCACCGAAAAGGATGTGGTCGTGGTTCACATCCTCGCGCGGGCCACAGACGCTGATGGTGGCACCGCATCGCATTAAACGAAAATGACATCAAGACGGCACCACGGACGGAGTTCAGATGGTTTTGTCACCCGGAAGTGCCCCCGAGCGGAAGCTTAAGGGCGATAGATGTACTCCGGGGAGCAACAGTACGCGCACCGTCGCCGCGTCGCTGTCAATGAAACGTAATCGAGAAATAATGTTGCAGTTTGAAGCAGTGCGCGCAGGAGGCTTACGACCATGTTCGACAACGTTGTTCGACGTCCTGCGGCCGGCTTTCGGGACGTCGACAGCACGCGAGGGTTGCTCAAGAAGTGGTTGGAAAATGGCCCACAAATTTCATACAAATTGTTACGTAAAACGGGGACATGCATTTACAATCGAATTTAAAAACATTGTTTAGACGTTGATTGGTCTTTGTGGTTGCTTGTGCAGATTTAAGGTAAATATATGCAAAATCCAAATAACAATAGTTATGAATTTGAAAAACCCATAGCTCAAAAGGGATTGGATGTTGGAAAATCTTAATGGCAGCCACAAGCAATTTCGGTGTTTATCTCTTCTAAGAACTTTTCCGGTCAGCCTCTTGAAGGCCGGAATGACAACACTCTGTGGAGTTGGCAGTTTCGCTGATCGCGAATGTTTTAATGTGCTTGTGATAACGAAGGACGTTTCGTTTCATGACAATATCGGCTACGGGCCTGTGCCGGCCTTCGCAGCGGTTTCAATATTGCGCGATTGCGGCTTATCTTTAAAAATATTTGCTTTGCCATGTAGACGTTAGCCATACTTAGTACAATACATAGCTAATACATAGCATAGAGTAGTCTAAATCTAGAAAGAATTGCACTTGTTCGGTTTCCGTTCAATATGAATTATAAATAACCGCACCTGTTCGTTCGCTTCAAGTGCACTCGATTAGCTGAAGCTTATCCCTAGGACACAAGTGCTGCTTGTTCGAGGCACATTCTTGGCTTAACCCCGTACGCCACGCGCTAATCAATTCCCCTTGTCAGCTTCGACAATTCGTTCGATCACTTCGTCATACAGCAATTTACGAACATCGTTTGCGATAAGAAAGTCCAAATGGTTGAACAGCTTGTGGTTCACCTGAACAGCTTGCCGTACATTAGGCAACCGTGCGGCAAGTGTGTGGACATCCTTCGGAGCCGCCAGATAATCGTTCAACCCATAGTACAACACAACGGGCACGGTCACTCTGGTCAGGTTGTACTCCGGGGGCGATAGTTTGCCGTAGGTGAGGTAATTTTTGACTTTTCCAAAATCATACATCCGAAAGTGCTTCGAGCGAACCTCTTGGGCGTAGTGAACCAACTGCTTCGTCGCTGCCCCGGCCGGCGTATGGCCGAGCAGAATCGGAACCATGACCGGATCCAGCTGCGTAGGATCGCAGCCGTTAAGTAGGAAGAGCAGATGAATGCACAGGTTGTTCGGCACCGTGGTTGGGCAGATCCGTTTGGCAATCTCGTGCAGGACGGGCGTGTTGGGCAGAAACTCGCCGATTCCGAACAGACTCGTTAGAATATCCAGCGTGTTGAGAAACTTGGTCATCAGCAGCAGCAACGGACTGTTCATGTGCTCCATGAAGGCGACCGGTGCCATCGCCTGCATCTGTATCACCTTTTCGTTATATTCCGGTCTACTGGAGGCCATCACGAAGAACGCCGTCGTTCCCTGAGAATGGCCAACGTAGTGTAACCGCGGTTGCTGCGTTCGGCCGAGAATGTAATCGATCGTGGCCGGTAGATCATGGTATCCGATCTCGTGCCACGAAAACTCCCAAAACGATGGCCACACCGGACTGAGACTGTCGTGGTTGCGTGAGTAGCGGTTTCCGCGAGCGTTTCCTAGCCAAACATCGTAACCGCGATCCGCCAGAAGGTAAGCGAGTGCATTTCCTGGACCGATCATTAGCCAGTCCGCAGAACTGCACAGAAGACCGTGCATCAGCAGCACGACGGTGGCATTGGGGCGGTCACTTTTTATGCGGTGCAACATCAGCCGGTATCCGTCCGTGGTCTTGACCGGGTGCTCTTCGGCGGCGTACCCGTATTTGCTTATCAACTCGGGAACGGTTAGCCGAGCATCTTCACTGTCCACTTGAAATCTTATCTTATCCGACGGTGTAGCGCTCGCGTGCAGCAGCACAGAGAGCGACAGCAATAGGACGCAGTACGTTGAACGCTGTTTGTGGTTAAGGGACTCCATCACGGGATGGTTGCTGAATCGACACTGACACCTGTGGTCGCTCGAGACGCGATCCTTTAAATGGGGTACTCCGCTCGGTATCGCGTCAAAGGGCTGGACACGGCTCGATTAGTTAATACCAGAAAAGTGCAATCACATCTAAGTGGAATTATATGGCGGTTCATTCCACTGATCCGCGGTACTTCACACCGAAACTAAGCTTCGCCATAAGGAACAGATAGTCTAGAGATGTTTGAACAAAATTGCGAAAAATCCACACACTCTGGACGTCGTCTACTAAAAAACATAAACAACGGAAGGAGAGCACGGCACGCGCTTCCATCTTGCGATAAAATCCGACGGCCATCACATTCCTGAATTTGTGGCGATGATAATAAGTCTCACCTGCACAAGTTTGGGAAGAAAATAATACTGAGGTACTACTCTCTGGAAATTAGGAGGTATTATGGTTCCGTCCTAGCTTATATCTCTTTATATAGGTGTATGACTTAATTCCTGCCGTTTTTATTCGACATTTATGACATAACTAGAAGAACAAAACGTATGACTACCTTAATGAAAGTATTGTCCGCCGTTAGCTACTACTTTCTCCCATCTTTTAGGTAGTTTCTCGATTCCGTTTCAATAGAACTTCTTATCTTTAGGAGCGATCCCCTCAGAGACCCATTTTTCAATACTTTCGTAAGAAGTGAACCGCTGTGCTGGCATATCGTCACTCATGTAACGGAACAACTACTATTCCGAAAGAGCAACATCTGGAGAATACAGTGGAGGGGTTAACAGTTCCCATCCGACAGTTTCGAGATAGGTTTTGACCGGTTTTGCGATCTGCGGACGAGCGTTGTCATGTACAAAAATCAGCTTACTATGTCTTTTATCCCATTCTCGTCGTTTTATGGCCAAAGCTTTGCTTCACATGCATTAATTGTTGTTTATGGGATTGTTCTTCAATAATTTCATTAGGTTTTAAAAGCTCAAAGTACACAACACCTTTCATATCCCACCATATGCACTGCGTAACATCCAGGCCTTTTTGGATTTAGGATTTTTTGTAATAACTCCCCTTTTCATCACCAGTGACGATTCGGTACAAGAATCCCTTTTTTCTGTCGTGCAAGCAAAAATTCGCAAATGGTTTTCCGTTTTTCCGGCACTCAGGTGATGGGAAACTGTCGTGTGGTCAACTCCTAACATTTCTGCAAGTTCTTTTGGTATCTGACATGAATTCCGTTCGAGCAATGTTGCCAATTCTTCATCTTCAAATGTTTTTGGCTGTCCAGGTCGCTCTTGGTCTTGCAAGCCAAAATCACGACTTTTAAACCTGCAAAACCACTTCTGACACGTTCTCTCAGCAAGAACATATTCCCCATAAACTTCCATTACAATTGGATGACTTTTGGTAGCCGTTTTTACATATTGAAGTAATGAAAAAGTATTCCCCGCAATAACACTTTATCAGGAACAAAACCCGACATTTACAGATGCTTAAAACAGGTGTTGTTCACATTTCGAATTTGCAGTGTTAATGTTCCGTTTACTGATGACGAATACTGATACTTGCTGATCTAGATTATTGCGCGGGTATTTTCGGCGAATTAGTGTCCACTTTATCCCACAACTTCTCCACGGGAAAATCACGGGACTTAAAGCAATGCTAAGCAATCGCTGCGTTGGTTGTAACGGTTCCACCGAGCCGAACGAAATTTAAAAAATCGATTTCATGTCTCCCACACACACTCCCGGTTGTTGCTGACAGCAGGTGTTTCATACGGAACTCTCGACCCCCTCAGGTTTGTGGCTTTCGGTCAAATAGTGCGAAAATGCTGAAGCAAACACAATCGGTACGCCGCAGCGAAATCAAACTTCCCGGCAGGGCGAGGGTCGGACGGTTGTGGATTATGGCGTCGAACGCTGCCGTTACCATCCGCTTACGAGTATAGCTGATACTTTGACTTGCAAAGCAACACGAAAACGAGAGGTACACCGCGAAAAATAACGCGCCAAAGGTCAACATATTACGCCTGGCGTTCGAATGCGGGCCTTGCCAATGATGGCACTGTGTTCGGTTTGGTGATTTGAGGAAAATCATTTTCAACCCCCCCACCACCCGGGTTTAAGGGCGCAAAACGAATGGCCAGAAATGCTGCCGCACGCGAAGAAAGTTAGTGGCAATCGGTGCCAATGGTGAAAGTTTTCCAGCTCCAGGATGGCTGGTCGCTATGATTTACGTTTTCGAATTAAATTGTCAGTCGTCCCGGAGGGAAGGCCCAGATCGATGGACGGTGGACGTGGAAGGATTGTGATTACTGTGCCTTGCGGTGGGTTTACAAAACGGGCTCTTGATTTTATCGCACCCCTGATCCTCCTGATACGGCATGACTGCAGTGAAATGCATGGTTTTGGATCCACCGCCGCCGAGGAGGAAAATTATTAACTTCGAAAACGGAATTTGAGCATTCTATTCCGGGCGGAATGAAATATGCGACAGGAGCAAGTCGCGTAATTCATTTTAGGGTAACGTCAAAAGGTATTTTTCGTGTGCTCACACAAGTTCCGTATGAGTTGGTAATATGAAGTTTTGTTTGTTTGTTTTAATCTTAGAAGGACAGACTATGGAGTTTGTTGTCCGAATGAGTTCTGAGTTGTGGCACATTCTAAGAACTATGTATTGCTTTCTTGATCGCTAGGATTGCTAGGTTCAGTTTTGATCAGTACGACACTGCTCAATTACATAATTATAACACAAGCTGTCTCCTATTTGGCCGAAAGTTACTTAAGCTTAACTCAGACCGCCGGCTCAGGCCGTATTCGCATTAAAGATCAGGACTCCATCTTCAATTTAATTTCGTTTTGGTCACTTGTTTACTCAAACTCGATGTTTGAAACGAAAACCTGGCCTTGACCTCAGAAAAGAGATCTTAAACAACAAAAGAGGCCCCCCTATTAGCTCGAAATAAGAATTGAATTAAACGTTAAAAGAGTCTTTATATCGTTTGGTATTTTCAGTTTAAACAAAAATACGATTGGCAATGTTTTACGCACCGTCCTCAAGTTTTCAAAATTTTAAAATTCTTTTTTATAATATTTTACATGACATGACATTGGAAGAATTGAGTGAAGTGAAAATTATTTTAAGCAGAGATCGATAACTAGCAAATAAAAAATGTTCGCCCTTCTACATATGAAGATTGCTTATTGGCTCAATCTTTCACTGTGGAAAACCTGTTAAAATATTTGAATCTTAACCTCCCTTTCATCATCGGGATTCTGCCGCAAATTGGTGAGCCTTAGAGCGAGATTGAACAGCCTTAGAGTACGCATTCTGGCCCGCATATTATCGGCCACACGACACGTCTTGAAGCGCGCCCATCTGTTTCCCCCCCGAAACCCATTTGCTGACCTTGGCTGGGATCGTCTTGGGCAATAAAATATTGAAGGTTGCTGAATTCTTCATATGTCGACCACCCTCGACCATGCCTTCGACGCAGGACACGCCGAGCGCGTCGCGAATCATATCCTGTGTGTGTGTGCGCTTCTTTTTTTGTATCCATCCGACACCGGAAATGTCCGCCCAGGGCCGGGTTTTCGTCTGGGGACGCTGATTCCACGCTGGAAATTGGACCACGAACTGACCAGTCATCACAATGACAGGTCGAAGCCGGACCGAGCGGGTTTTGTTTGTGGATCACACAGTTTTTCGTTTTGACATTTCTTCGTCCACCCCGTTCGCTGTCGATAAATTAGACGAGGAAAATGTCGGACCCATTACTGGACCCGTACGATGTTTGCGCTGCCAGCCAGTTCATTTACATTCCATGGACATACGGTATGGGGTATGGCCACCACAGGGGACCAGCAAACAAAAACTGGTGGTCTTGGACTTGGACAAGAAGACACGCAACGCAGCAAAAAAACACCCCTCTCCGATATAATAGAAACAGTCCTGCAAGTCATGGGTGCCGTTCGCAGCACAGATGAGAAGCACCAAGCGGTGTCGATTGCGCCTTGGACTTCCTTTTCGGCTAGAGCCGTGTCTTCCATGTCCGCCGGGATAGAAAGCCGCCCACGGTAGCCAGCCGGTGGGATTGGTGAAAGTTTGTCTGTTTCATTTATGAATAATTTATCTTGTTTGTTTTTCACCACATCTTGCGAGTGGAAAATCTCTTCTCCCCTCTTCAGCATTTGCCAAGAATCGCAGCGATCTACTGGTATCGGTGGGACACTCTACGTTGCGTAATCCGACGATGGACGCTAACAAGGTTTATGTGGTGCTCCAGGAATCATCATCGGTCGGAGAATCCATTCCGGAGCGGTACACAATGTGGTATGGTGAGTGATTTTAAAGTACTTAATTAGTGCAATGGCTCTATAAAAAATCACTCTGACTGTCGTAACGGACGGCAACGCCCGGCGGCGAAGATTGAATAGAACGGCGCAACGGTTCGTAAATTGCAAAGTGATTATTGACTCGTCTGGTGACGCTGATGAGATTGAGTTCCCGTCGTTCCAGTTGTTATGCTTTGGACCTTATTCAGCTTTAGTTTTTTTTGCAACGAACACAACAGCGTCACAATAGTTGACTTGCAAGCCTTTGTGAAGAGAATGGCTGACGGTCTACGCAACCTACCAGCTTAACGAGAGCCTAAACTTAGTAAATTTTATTACCAATCAACAGCTCAGAAACGAGTCGAAATGATGACGTGTCATTCGTTAACACTCGCTTGTGGTGCCGTTTACCAAAAGCGAGAAACACGATCGCAAATCGGTGTTGTACTTCGTGTTCGATAACTGTTGTCGTCACCTTTTAGGTCTCAGGATCCCAAACCAAAAGTTGGTCACCGTTTCAAACGACGAAAAGATTTC
>NW_026454306.1:0-9746 GCF_943734635.1 Anopheles cruzii
TAACCAGCCGGTCGCGGTCTGCGCGGTCTGGGTTGGCCGCTGCGGTCATCCCCCATCCCCCTTTGTCCCGCGAACCTGGCCAAGCCAAGGCCTTTATGGGTGTCCAGGAGGCCTTACCGACCTCCAAGGAAACACCACTTCAAAAATTTTGGGTATCAGAGTAGAGAAGATAATGACGGTTAAGGTGAAGAGGATGACGAAGAAGTCTTCTTCTTAACATTCTTCGTCATCCTCTCCGTCCTCTCCGTCATCAGAAGGAGAGTTAGAACCGGGTGGACTTGTGTGGGGATCTCATCACGTAGCAGCCAGTTTTGTTTCCGATGTTTAATGTCGCTTTTCATGCTTAAATCATGTGGATAAAAAAGTGGAAATTAAAAGCAGTTCCGAGGGCCGAATCGAATGCTCCTTCGGAAGAGAGAACGATTGTGAGCGCTGATTGCCGATTCGATCAATAATAGGGGATAAAACAATGAAAATTTTTATATGTTTTTCGATAAATTTCTTATATTTACTGGCGTCTCTTCATCTCGTCTGACATTTGACAGATGCAACGAAAACAAACCTGATTCGCGGAAACACTGAATGTCACCCGCGGCGTTCGTGTTTGTGTTTTGTTTACGTCGAAGCTCGAATCGTTGTCCTAAGATCTGCTTTTTCATCCACCAAAGACTCTTTGAACGGACGGAAAATCGAAGCGTGAAACTGAGCGGCTACACTGGAGAGACAATCTTCCGCGATCAACCGCACGCAAGTGATGCATATTGCCATGTTACCTGAAAACGGGTACAACGAGTGCAATTCGATTCAACCCGGCGCAGTACAGTGTTCAGATCCCGGCCTCGGAGTGCATCGTTCTAGCTTGCTCATTCGGTTCGCGTAAAGATCTGAGCTGAAGTTTAAAATACGGTTCGAAAGCTCAACTGCGAATTGCAGGATGAATAGTGGTAGTATTTCGTGCTTGTGCCATACTATTTTGACCTTCTTCTTCTATCTTTTCGTTTATTAGACAGTGCGGACAGAGCCATTTAAGCACTGCAGTTGATGCAGCAAACTGTCGCCGGTGAATCCGGTCCTGTTTGTTGGTGACAAAATTGTCCGCGTGTGCAATCCGGCTGTACAGTTAGCTAGGGTACATTAATGACCCCATCGTCGGCCACCGAACGGTTTCAAGTGCTGACTGGGTACTTCCCACATGCCACACACACACACACACACACACACACAACACTGATTGGAGCCTTTTTTTCTTGTACTTTGTTTAGATAAATGTGATGCGACACGAGCCGTTTGAACCCCGACGCTCTCGCCGACGCTAAACGGACGCTCCCTTCCAGTCACAACACTCACACAGGCCTTCTGGCTGGGGGGGCCAAAACGAGGAAACCATAACGCAAGTACACGCCGATAGCATAAGTAGCATAAACGTGTGCGCGGTCGCCGCGCCGCGATGAAATGGGCAGGACCAGCGCAGCATCACCAGGACGCGCGCGACCCGACGCGAATCGCGAATCATATCAAACGGGTTTCGACGACGACGGCCCCGGGGCGTGTGTGTGTGTGGCTGGCATGTGTGCCATGTATCGTAAATAAAAGTTATGCTCCGTAAGCCGCCGTAACAATGTAGCCCGGAAATGGATGCGATGGTATTTCGCCGGGGTGCCGGATCGACCCGGGTGCGGACGAGGACGGAGGGACCTGCCGTTGTGTGGTCGGGATGTGGCCTCTTCGGAGCCCGGGATGGGGCGACGGGTGCGGGCGCTTTGTTTGCATATGCTCATCTTCGGTCGGTCCATTATCTGGCGCTTCCGGAAGTTGCGTTGCGCCCAAGAAGATAGATTGTAGCCACCAGGAGGAGCGCCACGAGGAGTGGCTGGAGGCGGGCAGAGGAGATAGATTTATTTCACTCATATGCACACCACATCGACGCACACACGCAGGGGCGAGTGGGTGGCATTAGAGGGCCGCTGACAACGAGCGCTGCCGATGTATTCGACGATGGGCCTTCGGTTTTTTTTTTTTTTCGGCTTGCTTCCCATTTCCGTGTGGCCGGAAGAGGGATCACGGGGAGAGAGGGGAGGGTCGGGAAGTGGGGGTTCTTTGTCTACAGCTGTGTGTGCTGCTGCGGCTGTTGTTGTTGTTGTTCCGGCGTCCTGTTGAATCCGCGGATAAATCCGCGCGAGTCGCGCTTTTATTATTGAAGCGTTCCGAAGTGCTGCGCTTCCGGTTTCAATTTCATCAATATTTTTTGTGTGTGTGCCATTTTTCCACCCCAATGCCGTGTGTCGTCTGCCTTTCTGCTTCCACTTAATCGCTGCCATCCACCCGGTCCGACCCGCCGCCGGCAACGGCGGCGGGTTTCCATTAAAAAATCGCAAAATTTATAGACATTCAGCGCTGATTGAAAACCGCGCCCGGCCCGAGAACCGATGTGGATGCGACGGTGTGTCGCTGTCTGTCTGTCTGTCTGTCGGTGTCCGTTCTGTCTGCCCGTGCGTGGGTGGCAGAGAGAGCGAGCGTGCGATGAGAAGCGAAAAAAGACTGTCCTGAGGATAACAAGTTGTGAACGTGACCAAAGCGACAAATAATCGTGTCTCAGGCAACGCCCGCGAAGATGATGATACGGTCGTTTTGCGTCGGTCGGTGTGTGGTGGTCGGAAGGGAGGAAGGGGCCCATGAAGGCTGGGTGGGTGGTACGGTTGACCGGGGCGGAAGGTTAACGGTTTTAAAAGCTTTTAATTCGACAAATGAAAGCGCAAGCCAGAAGCCACCTACCCGCACTCTCTCTGTCTCTCTCTCTAGAACTCTCCTCTGAGCTAAGCGCCGAGGGGAGGATGGAAAAAATGGCACAACAACCACCGAACCATCCCGGGCACTCAGGCGCCAGGGGTGCGGGGGGTGCGCGGTAACAAATGTGGCCAGAGTTGGGATTTATCTAGCGTTAAAAGCAATTGCAGGACGCGAATGCAAATTATGTACGGCGTCGTCGTACCTTTTGCGAGGCGCACAGGAAGCAAACAGTCGCCGAGGGGGGGGGGGGTGGGGGTGGGGCGGATGACCTCACAAATCACTTATAAGCGACGTCCCCAAATCGCGACCTCAGGCGCCCGAAATATGTATAGTTTTTCTGCTTTTATGTTGCTCCGGCGGCGGCAGCATACGGGACGAGAATGTATGTTCGAATGCATGTTAAACCCACGAGCAGCACGAGCTACTTCTGTGTGTTGGTGGTGCGGGATCGCCGGGATTTGTGTGCGCCAATCCACACGTTGCGCCAATAAAAACCCGGCGTAGGTGGCGGCCCGGATAGAATGGCCCGGAACCGCCCGGATCGGATCGGATCGGTTCGCGCGATCGGCACGACGATCGTACGAGGGCGTGGCCGACCGATCGTCGGGTTCGCCATTGGCCACTCTGGCTCTGGAGCGGCGAAACAAGTTTAGTTCACGATCAAAAAAGAGGTTTTACGTGAATACGCGAATGAAAAGTGAACGTTAGTTAATTAAAAATCAATAAAAAAAGGTCGTTACTTACTCCAACGTTCCTGCATTGCCTTGTGGATTGCTGTACTATACTTTTGTAGGCTCAAAACCTTCACCAATAAGACTTCTTCATTGAATGATTCATTTTTAGCTTCACTTTCATCAGAGCCGCGGCACCTTCTTGTAGATTTCATTTCAGAAAACTTGTAGAAATAATGAAAGCCTGGAGCATAATGCCGTTGTTATTTGATTCTTACTGTTGATGTAGACTTAATATAGCAGAAAATTTCAGCTCCCCTTAAAGATATTTTTCATACAATAAGAGAGGCTGTGTCCAAGGCTCCAAGGGACATCATTTTCTTGTTTTGGAATTGACTTTAGTTAGGTTCGGATTGTTTGAAAACAACGCTACATTTGTCTACATGCTCTATGCCTGGAATGCCATGCTCGGAAGGGACTTGTGTTCCTTTTTGATTTTGATTTTTTTCGAATATTCTAGGCCGATGGAAAAGGGTGTATGAAGGAGATATTCACTATCACGTTTATCTACTCGCTTTGGTGCTCCCCTTGTGGTCGCAACCGATTGCTGCCGATTTGATTGAATATGTATAAACTCATTCTAATGACCATTCGCCGATCTTAATCGTATTTATAATACATTTACAATATTTACAATACTTCGAGCAGTACATAGAACGAACCTTCTGCATCGTGTGCGTTTCGTAGCTTCAATTTTGCCTTTTTGAATATGAAAACCTGTAATCGTAGCGTTATTATTGCTGGTAACTAACTGAATCTACTCTGTACTTTAAACTTTATGCTGCATACTTCAACGCCTCAACGCCTTCGTAACAAAAATTATACACATATCATTTTTACCTATGATTCCAATGTTCAGTAGCCGAACTTTACTTTTTACTTTCCACTTTATCGTTCAGAAAACAAAAAAATATTTGTTATCTGTTCGTTTTAAAGTTGCATTATTAGAGCAATTAGTGGACGATGCCACTGTTTTTTTTCACCCACATTGGCCTCAGAGGTTGCTCTTTAAGACTTTAAGGCATTTTTTTAATGATCCCCTTTTTTGTTGTTCCTGTTCCCCTGTTCCTGTTATATTGTTTTTGATTTTTTTTTCCATTGGGGGTGATTCTTGGCCTCGGGGAACGCCAGCCGTAAGCCAGCCCACGGTGTGACCCGAGTAGGTCCACCGAGTCCGTCCATCCGTCCGTCCGAGTTTTTGGAAAGGCAACAGACGTTTATTGAGGCGCTCTCGGACATAAGTTTGTTAGTTGATGGTCCCGATCGTGATGTAAATGGCACTTTTCAAACCATAGCAACAGATAGCCTGCCATATGAGATATTTCTTTGTGAATTTCGCCAGCTTCATGTTCTTGCAAATCTCTCCCTCCTTTCCTCTTCCAGTTGCCGTATAGTACTCCTGTTCAGGAAACTGTTTCGAGTCTGCCTTGGCGTAGGTTTCATCATCCTGTACTACGCAATGATATTTCATAGTAGTAGTAGTAGTATTTATTGGATGTGATTGGTATGATCGTGGCACGGCTGCCGAGCAGTACATTGTAATAACGGGTTCGCTTTAGCACTCCTCTATAAAAAAATGTAGGATAAATTTTTTATTTATTATAACTTACATCGCTAATTCCTTAAGATCTAATTACATGCCAATATTTATAGTGCCGGTAGTAGTGCCCTAGGGGATGCGAGTGAGCTCGCCCGGTAATTTTTACAGTATTTCTCGACTATCTTGTAGACGTGGTAAATAAGAAAATCTATTTGCGTCCTGACGTGTAATTGCGTTGTACTTTACCATGGGGGTACATTTATTATGATTTTTAGAAGCTTGTTCTGATGGATTTGCAGCTTCTTACAATGGGTTTTTGCACAGTTG
The DNA here is from genome assembly GCF_943734635.1 of Anopheles cruzii. NCBI lineage: Eukaryota > Metazoa > Arthropoda > Insecta > Diptera > Culicidae > Anopheles > Anopheles cruzii. The sequence continues at coordinate 5,386 of NW_026454306.1, forward strand.
CTCCAGATTGGTGCTGCGTAGGTTAGAATTGGTCTAAAGCAAGTTTTGAAAATGAGCAGTTTGTTTTTAATATTTAGTTTAGATTTTCTGTGTAAGAATATGTAAAGAGTTTTCACTGTCTTCTCTGACTTGAAAATTGTGCTCTCAATCTATTTCTTTAACGTTAAGTTTTTATCTATATGTAGGCCAAGGTATTTTACACTAGTTCTCCATGGTACCGTAATTTGGTTTATAATTGGTCCGGATGATGGTAGTTTCCTACTGCATCTTTTGCGTGTGAAGTACATTGCTTCTGTTTTTAACTCGTTAATTCTGAGTTTCCATTTATTACAAAACTCATTGTACTGACGCAGAGTTTTGTTTAGGGAAGAGATTATTCTCCTGGGTTGTTTGCCTGATGCCGATAGAGCAAAGTCGTCCGCGAAGAAGTATTGAGTGCACTTTTTCATCTTAGAGATGTCTGAGATAAAGGGTGTTCATGTAAAGACTGGTTGTACACAAAAAATTGTAAATCAGTCAAAAAAGTTATTAAAAAATCAAGTCATATTTCTTTTGAAAGCTCATTTTATACAGAATATGTAAAAAAATATCATTCAGTCCTCCGTCTTAAGAAATGCGAATTGCCAAGCTTTTCGTTTTACCCCTTTCATCAACTCTTGCACCGTTTTCTTGGTCGCTTTCTTTGTTTTTCTGAATTCCATCTCACTGACAACTGTTTTACGAGTCTTCTTGAGGTTCCGGTTGATAATGACCCAAAATTTTTCGATTGGGCGAAGCTCTGGGGTGTTGGGAGGGTTCATGTCTTTGGGCACCACTTGGACTTTGTTTGCGGCATACCACTCCATGGCATTTTTCGTATAATTACTAAGATGCTAAATCCAGCCAAAATAGAAAAGAACCTTTGTACTTTTTTAGGAAAGGCAACAGACGTTTATTTGGACACTCTCGGACATAAATTTCCTGGTTGATGGTTGAAAATGCCACTTTTTAAACCATAGGAACAGAAAGCCCGCATACGAGATATTTCTTTGCGAATTTCGACAGCTTTATGTTTTTGCAAATCACTTCTATTTTTCCTCTTTCTAATTAAAGCTAAAGCTCTTTCTAATTAAGCTATTTCCCTAAAGCTAATTAAAGTCTGCCTTGGCGTAGGTTTCATCATTCTGCACTACGCAGAAAATTTCGTCAACATCTCTATGCACAGATTCCGCGATCGTTTTCTGGCCGACATGTTTTGCTTATCGTCACGTTTTGAAAACACTACTTTCTTGTAGAGCGCCAGAGCAGCTTGTTTGCGACATCTCGGACGAAGAGTTTGGGGTTCCGCTTGAAACAACCGATCACTCGTTTCATTTTTTTTTGCGGTCTCCTAATTCCGACTTCCACCTGATCCAGTCTTTCTGACGGTTGTCAAGTGAACTCCGAATACTTTTAATACATTGGTGACAGTTGATTTGGCCACATTCAACAATTTCGCCAACTTAGCGTGGGAGTAGTTTGGATCTTCGTGCGCCCGGTACAAGATCTTGATACGTTGCTCCTCTTGTTCGGAGTCCATTTCCACGAATGTAGGGCAAATGTCAAAATCGAACAATATACATGATAATACACAAAAACATGTTTAAAATGAGAGGTGCACAGGATTTGTTGATGCACTATGAAAGATAGTGCGTCAGGTTGAAGTTGAAGACCAGGGGGCTTTTACCGCAAGCCGCAGCCCAAGCGACTCGGACTCGCGACTAGTTTTCAACAGATAGCTACGGGGTTCTCCATTTCGAATCGGTTGTCCAGCTCTCCCCGATCCTCCGGACCACGGCAGCTAACCGAGCTAACCTCCTGTAATCCCGAATCTTCAAGAACGCCACGGCTCGACGTAGAGATCCCAGCCAAACGGGAGAAAAAAACACCCGCAAACTCCAAGAAAGTGCGAAAGTCAGTCGTTAGGCCGCTTTCCTTGGCAAGGATGCGCGCCGCGCCGGATCGAAGAGCGGAGCACTTGCGGCGGGCATTGTTCGCGGTGGCCCCGTAATTGAGGGTGTGTGTGTGCGCTCCTGGATGTGCATGGTTTCCGGTTTTTACGGTACATCAACCGCCGCCATCAACCGCGCCGCGCCGTGTGGTCTGCCCGCCAGCAAGCCAGCCAGCCAGTTGTTGTTAGTGAAATCAACACTCGGGCCGGCACTTCCCCCCACCCCCCTGGGCTCTCCCCCGTGGCGACGCATAACATATCGTAAATTTCCACAGGAAACCCACACAGGAGGACGAAGGTTGGACCGAAAACTCGAAGGAAAAGTGGGAAAAAGTCGACGCCACAGCCTCCCGGGGCAGAGTGGAGTGGAGTCCTCGACACTCGACAAGACCGACAAGACCACACACCCTGCCCTGCCCTGCCGTCCTGCCACCTAGCCAGCCCGCCAGGAAGCCAGGAAGGGATGGTGACAGTTATTGGGTAATTTTGTTTGAAAAATAGCGCCATTCATTGGCGCCGTTACCTCCTCTCGGTGTCCGGTCGCTGCCGCCACCGCCGCCACCGCCGCCACGCGAAGATTTAGCGATTCTCGCATTATGCGGGACTCCGCGGCCGAGTCCCTTCCCGAACTGGCGCGCGAACTCGGAGTTCCGAGGCGCTGCGGCGGCGATAAAAGCGATGCACTCTTCACTTGGCGAGAAGAAAGGCGGTCCCCGGTTGGCGAATGGGTAGTCTTGGAGGAGGGGGGTGAAGGCTGGCCCGTGTGTGTGTGTGTGTGTGTGTGTGTGACCGACAATGGGCTCCTCGGCGGGCGGCGGTGTGACCTCTTAACGCGGCGGCGGCGAACGAATGGAGGCGCCAAACTTTGGCAACAAAAATCCCGGCCCCAGCCCCGACCCACACACACACTCCCCCCGTGTGTGCGGGTTGGGGAGGAAGGTGTGGGGGAGATGTATTATTGGACCCGGGTTTTGTTTGGGGGGGGCGGTTATTGACTGGGGCCGGGCGGAAGCGAGTATCAATAAACTCTCTCTGGCTCTCTCTAGGTTTAAGGACTCCAAGCAGGACTCCGGTCCGGTCGGGGCATCGGGCATGGGCTGGCTGGCTGGCGGTCCGGGCTAGACGGGATAGTGAGCTACAAATTTCCGTCCTTCAGCCAACCCCGCACCGCCCGCCGTTCGCACATTAATGCGCGTGTCAAATGTGGACACTTCACCCCCCGGGACGTGTGTGTTACGAGGGGGTTGCCCTTCAATAACTCTTTCCGGGCTTGCTCCCGCTCCCAGCCACGCCTGCCTCAAGCGTCGTTGGGCGCCTCGTCGCCGCCTCGGGATTTACGGTTCAACGTTACGGCGGTTTCGACGGATACATTCCATCCGTCAGCAGCCCTGGAGGAGGCGGTGGCATGGCCATGGCCGGGGCGGTAGTTCAATGAGTTAAGATCAATGGTGGGCCAACTCATGCCAGTCCGCTGCCCCTTACACCCTGGACGACTCCCCCCCCGGAGCAGAGCTGGGGATGTTTCTTTTTGGTCAGCGCTCCGGGGGTTGGGACACCGTTCCGGTCCGGGGTTCGATGGAAAGGAAGTGGGGGGCACGAGGCCACCGGGAGGCCAGGGACCGGGAGACAGGGGACCACGCCGTACCGGAAGGTCCAGTGTGGTCGAGCGAAACAATCGTCAGGATAATGATAATTGGCCCGTGAAGCCGGGGGTTTCCGGGGGTCCCCAGGCTGTCAAATGCGTCACCGGAGGGCAGGGGGTGGGGGGGTCTTCTTGGAGATGTCCGGGAGCGAGGTCGGTGTCTTCCGCCTTCATTTGATCTTTGCCTTTGGTGTGTCTCATTAACGTCGTCGTCGCATCGTGTCGCTTCCGGGCCTACCCCCGCAAGGACCTCTCTAATAAACACGGCCATATGAAAGAACTGTGGCCGTGTGTGTGTGTGTGTGCTATCCTTTCAAACGCAGTCAGCCAGGATTTCTATACACCCCCTTCCAGCTCACTTCCGTAACCCCCGAACTTCCCCGAGGATCCATCCATTCATGCGTCGTAGATAGACATCGAAGGTCAGCGCTTCAAATAAATGCGAATGCCCCACCACCACCACCACCACCCCGATCCCGACCACGAATTGTCACATTTCTCGGGCTTCCCTCCCACCCGGGTTTCCCTCCCCCCGCCGCCTCTGCACCGGTTATGGTTTCAAATTTTAATTGGTCCAATGCCGGCGCATCAAACGGTCCAAAGAATTTCCCGGCAAGCATTATGCATTACGCATTCGCAACCACCCACCCCCGTCTCCGTCGGCCCTGTTCGTGGCGATGCAACACCGCGCAACCATACATCCCATCCCCACCCTGCCCCGGGCGTTGCCATGCCGCGAGCGAGCGCCAT
>NW_026454307.1:0-9726 GCF_943734635.1 Anopheles cruzii
GAACCCGGTCGGTGTCGTGTAGATCGAGTCCAGCGGCGGCCCGCTCAAGCTGTCCGAGCGTGACTTCAGGTCGGCTTTTTCGCTGCAAGAAAAACAACAACGCGGCCCATTAGCAGAGAGTCGTCAGAGAGAAATCTTGACCGCCCCCGGGAGTGGCCGTCGATGGCACAGGATGCACAGCAGCACATTTACCGGTTGCCGGGCGAAGAGCGTCTGAGGATCGATCTGAGCGTTCAACTTTAAGTTGCTGCTAATGCGGCTCTAATAGTTCGAATAATAATAGATGGTGGGGATCTGGCAACTAGGACGAATTGAGGTCTGGTTCGACCAGGAGTGATTTACTGCATTAACTGCACGTTCCCAAAATAAGTGCATCTTGTCCGGGGACTTTCATAATCTCTCGAGAGAGTTCTGAGGGTTCTTTCCAAAGTCCACAGATCGGTTTTGTTGGATGGAGTTTAATTGTAAAATCGTTCTTTTTCGCGGATGTGAGAGATTTTTAAATAGTCTTAACTGATGATTGCCTTAGAAGGAGAAATAAATCGCAATCATCCAAAGATTTTCTTCGGGCTCTATCAATATTGTGTACAATAGTGTAAGGGCTTCAATTGCCGTTTTCGTTTCCAGTTCAGCTTGATCAGCATAGACCATGGGCTTGACTATCCGACCTAAACAGTCGGATAAACAAATCATATAATTCCTGTATTTAATTGTACTCAATTTATATGAAAAGCTTTGTTAAAAAAAAGCTATTAGAAGATGCAAAAAGCGAGACTGAGATGTAGACTAAATGGCTTTAGCTTAATGCTCCATCTCAAACACTCGACAAACACTTGAAGACTGCTTGGAGATACTAGCTGCAATATTGACCAAGCCATATCAGAATCGATGAGGGCAAAAAGCGTATTAAGCAAATATTATTAAGACATAGATTTACTTCATGCAGTTTTTCAATAGATTCGCACTAAATTTTCGCACATTTCGCACTAAATGCAAAGCTAGGGCCACACGAAGCGTAAAACCGAGCGTAAAAGCAATGTGTAATGCCAAACCGTTTACGCTTCGTGTGGCAGGCTTAAACTATAAAAAAGTTTAAACCAAAATGTCAAACGTGTTTACATTCGAGTTTTTGGCCCGAGAAAATAGAAATCGAAGAGGTTCGTTGATTTCTGAATAATTTTTTCTGTTTTTTTTAGATTTTGTTGCTGTACCAGCAAATAAGAACTTACATTATCCTCTGTTTATAAACAAAGCGTTTGCAAACAGTGTATACGCTCGGTTTTACGCTTGGTTTTACGTCTCCTCCGACTCATAAACGTTTTGACATAAGCGTAAACGATTTGGCATTACAGATTGCTTTTACGCTCAGTTTTACGCTTCGTGTGGCCCTAGCTTAACAATTTTTTAAATAAAATATGCGTTTGACAGCTACTGTCATTACGCATGTTTTATTAACGCAGTATAAAGGTTAAAGTTGAAACAAAACCTTTTTCAAGCATTTGAAAATGTCGAGTTTTGTTCCTGGTAAAGTGATTTTGCGTGGAATGCTTCATCATGCCTTCAATATGAAGAAAACCGCTACCGAAAGTCATGGTATTTAAAAGTGGTGATTTCGGATTGCAAGACCAAGAGCGACCTAAACAGTAAAAAAGGTTTATGATGAAAAAATCGCAGCATTGATTGATCGGGATGCATGTCAGACGCCAAAAGAGTTCGCAGATATATTAGGAGTTAACCACACGACAGTTTCCAAATGCCTGAGTGGCATGGGAATAATTATTTATTTGTTTGTATAAGTCAACGGGCGACTTAGCCTAATTGACAATAGAACTTAACCATAAACTAGAACTAAAGCTAATCGATCTGACACAACGCAACGACCAAGCTGGTAACCAATGGTTTGTGGGAAACATTGACGATAATGACACGGACGAAACATTTACCAAGAAGAAGACATGAAAGCAAAAACATCATGACACTGATCGAGGGACATATTAAAGTCAAGAAAAGACGAGTAGTTGTTGTAAGTACGACACAGAGAAAGCAATGGATCATTATGTCCAGAGAGGGAAGACCGCGCGTCAACTCTAAGTTCCAGGTTGGGTCGTCGTCTCAAGCATCGGAAAGGGACAGACAAATTTATACGAGACAGGAGTGTTGGCGAGTCAATACGAAAAGTCAAAATCTTAAAAGCAAACAGAGCCTGTGCTGACCGTCTACGGTGCTTGAGTGAACGTAGCCCGAGTAGAAGGCAGCGCGTTTTGTATGGTGGAAGTCGATCCGCAGCATACCAACCAAGTCTACGGACAGCGATCCTCGTAAACTTGCGTTGTATGGCTTCAATACGATCAATCCAGCACCGAAAGTGCGGATGCCAAACAACACAAGCATACTCAAGGATCGGCCGAACGAGAGAACAATACAAAGCTTTAAGACACATAACGTCACGGAACTCAGAAGACATACGAATAATAAAACCAAGCATTCTGTACGCACGCTTGATAATTAGAAGAATGTCTTATTGGGTTCCACATAATTTGAAAGAAGGAAAACCATTTGCGAATTATTGTTAAGTTACTGGAAAACTGCATGAATTAATTGAAAGTCTTAATACGTTATCTTTCACAACACTTTTCTAGCTGTTTTCTAGTCTAGTCTAGCCACTAGTCTAGAAACGCACTTTCCAGTACATCAAACAGGGCTAGCCACACTAGCACTTAACCTCACTCATGCAAAATTTAAATAATAAATGAATTATGAAATGAATCCCACGAAAGAAAGGGGTAAAGTGCGTTGCTGAACGAGTAAAGAACATAAATAATCACGTGCTGCTGCACCTACCAAGCGCTCCACCGGACGCCATCGTGCTGGCAGGGTCCAGCAGAAGTGTTACATATTCTCATCTCGGCACCTTCAGAAAGATTTCCCAAACCTGATAGTCGGTGCACATCCCTGTGCCGGAACTGCGTAGCACGGCCCCGGTCGTAGGTGTGCGCATTACTTTTGGGTAAATATTTATTTATGCGTCGTCGGAGAAAAAATAGCACTCTGCGTTGGTGTAAGGTGCAGTCCCGTTGGTCCCGTTCCCCGTTACGAAGCACAATGGCCGACTGCAGCCGACTGGAGGTGCACGTGCAAAATCTACGGCACCGGCCGTAGAACCTTGCCAGGTCGTAAAAGCCACTCCGTCGAATAAATGCATTTCCACCCGAAACCTAATCCCGCCGGGGTCTGGTGGTGCATACTTTTTCGTCCTGAGCCGCCCGGGACACAAATTACCACGAGGAGAAACAAATGTATTTGAAAGCAATCCGCTGTTCGGGCCCGAGTCTCATCAGAGCGGGTCACGAAAAAAAGGACCCAGACCGTAGGCTCCCGGGAGACTGAACCCGGGACATATTGAAAAGGGCCCCGCCCGTGTATGTCTTGGGGCCCGTGGCTTCGTTCGATGCGAAGGTGAAGGACGCTTTAGTCCTTCCACGTTGCCGCAAGTCCGGTCCGGACTCTGGCAGGATCTCGCAGGGCGACCGGAAGGCGGCTTTGGGCTGCCACTTACGAGCCGGAGACCCACTCCGGGAGTGACAAAGCGAACGAAACCCATTAAGAGATAAAGTTGTAATCCGAGTAAGAATCTGTATGCAAAGACGTTGGGTGCGGGGCGCTGGTGGGCCACGGACGGTAAAATGGAAGAAAATTCCAAAATACCAGAAAGCGCTGTTCGGTAGCCGGGCACGCCGGCGGAACTCCCAGCGGGCCTTCCACCCGGTCACACAGCCAGAGGAGGTGGACCCGAGTCCTGGTTGAGATTGTTACTTGTACCAGGGTCTGGTCTCGGCTCGTGGAAGCGGCCGGTGGAAGATGAGTTATTGAGAGAAAGCAAATTCCTGGCAAATGCTATCGATGGCTTGTTGTAATTAATTAGAAATTCAAATTACTCCTCCAGTGGCCGGGTACAGGAACAGGCCCCCGCTGTTCTCCGTGCTCCGTGGTATTGGTATTTCTCGTGCTTGATTCGAATAAAGCTACCGATGGATGCGAACCGGTGCCTGTGTCCGGCTCAAGGATTACCAACACACCCGGACCAAGATCGGGCATCAGGCAGACCGATGACTAAGCTCCTCAGTTGTGCCGAGTGTTGGGATTAAGGACACAAACTCAATTTGATCCTCTTGATACCACACCCTCTCCAAGGGGATGCGGCCCGAAATGCGGCACTTGTCTTGTCGCTCGGTTGTTGCTCGGTTGCTCGGGCTTGTCGCCATTATCCTTGGGCCCGGCACTGGGCGCTGGTCTGATAGATTTGTTTCGATATAAATTTTTGCATCGCCTTGCAGAGGACCAACTCGGCCCATCGGTCCCTCTGGGATGAATGGTGCCGATTGGTACACTAATCCAACGGCGAACACTCTGCCCGGAAGGTTACGGTCGACAATCGATAGGCCAAATATATGTGCCTCACAACGAAATAACTTCAACCTCTCGGTTGATTTACGGCTTTGGGAAGATTTTAAGATTATCGGAGAAGGCTCAATAAATTGCATTGCTCGTATTATTCCGCTCGGACAGAGCAGAAAATGTGCAGCCTTTCTGAATGAGATTGATTCTAGGCGATTCTCTTTCGTCTTTGGCATACATTACCTTTTACTGAATAATAGCCCGTAGGCCGTAATATCAAATTAAATGTATAACCGAACGTGCGAATGCTTGAGTGACCTTAACAAGGACACATCCCAGAACTCACCGGTACAAGGCATGATCACCGAAGACTACACCGTAGACACAGGTTTAAAAGTTGAGAATCGGACTGATAAAAAGATGGCTCTACCTGTCGATTTAGACCTTTTAGTTTGCTTTTTTGGCAACATTACCTTGTCTTGACATCAGGTAAATGATTTCAGGTGGAAACAATCAAAAATTTAGTTTGCAACTTATCTTTGAAGAGGTTACTTTTGTCATGTCGACTTTTAGGCATGCAAATTACGTTTGGCGGGAATCATTATTTGTCCGCTACCTTCTACCTATCTTTTGAGGAAAATTGCTACAGTATCGCATCAAATATATCAAATGATAGGGGATGAAAAATGAATTCATTTTGAGAATCCTAAAAAGAAAAAAATCATGGCTCAGTCCGGGACAACCATCAACTTTGACTGCAAAACCAAATCGATTCGGCAAAAGGACAATGGATGTGTGTCTGATAGGACCAGAAAGGTGTGGTGTATCACAAGCTCATAAAACCTGGTGGAACCGTTAACTCAGATCGCTACTGACAACAAATGATCAATTTGAACCATGCATTGATCGAAAAACGACCAAAATATCATTCCTAGTATTCATAAATGGAGGCGCCTGGTGCTTCCAAGACCCAAAAAGTAAAACTGTTTCAGAATTCTGTCAAATCGCTTGAATGGAAGCTGCTATCCCTCCCCGCGTTATTCACCAGACTTATTTTTTTATTCTTTTTCATAGATGGGACACGTATTGGCTGAACAGCACTTCGTTTTTCTACGAGAAACTCGAAATTGGATGACTAATTAGTTTCATAGGATGAAAATAGAATTTTTCATTTCAATAACATTGAAATTTGTTTTTTGTTAAACAGTTCGAGTTTCAACTTTTAGACCGGTACACCCGTTCGCTATCAGCGTTTGCACCCGTCTTGCGCTGTCTGCTTTAAGAATTTGAGAACCATTTTCCACAATCTGTGCGGGGAGAGAGGCTCAGGTAACCGAGGTCATGGAACGGTTATTACGCACACGCATCATCATTAACATGATAATCTGGCTCCCTGGTGCGAGATGATATTTATGACGGGTTGCCCTTCTCCGTATTACCCCTGCCGGCTTAATATGTGTGCGTGCGAAGCGGAAGTGAGAAATAAAACACGATTTAAAAGAGAACGCACACATTCTCGCTACTCGTGTGCACGACACCGTAACCTTGCGTAACCGTTATCATATCAATCAACACATTGTAAAGCCGCTTCATCCTTGCGATTCAATGCGGCCAACGCGTCGGTACACCCGGTACACGTGCCCGGTCGTCGGGACTTTGACGTCCCCGGTAAAATCGACACTCGGCGGCAGCTTCAGCCATCATTACGCCACTTTCAACCGACCGGCGGGGGTGATGTTTACGTTTTACTTGCCCCGTGTGCTTGTGTGTTTATGTTGCGCCAGCAGCCGTGTGCTAAAGTTTGCACCCGAACCCCTCTTTTTGACGCCACCCGACGCCTGGCCCTGTTGATGGCCGTTCGCGTCGGTCTGATGCCGACACGGTGCTTGTGTCGGTGCTCCTCCTGATGGCGATGATACTTATGATAAAAATCCTTTCAAAGCGCCACCGACGGATGAAAATGAGTGCGGCAGAGTTGGCTTGCACCGAGCGATGTGTGTGTGTTCACTTTTGGACTTCAATCCGTGTTATGCCCTCCATGGACTGTATGATAGTGAAGCAGCCGCACTTGTTCGTTGTGCGCTTGAGAAGCTGAGAATGACAGAAAGCCGACCAACGAGCTGCCGGTGGAACCCGGTGGAGCTGCCGGCACTTCCGTTCACCGAGCCGAGCTTGCCGAGCTTAGATTCGCAGCACGCAAAGTATGTTGGCAGCAGCATTCGCCAAGCGCAAACCACAATGCCGTGCAATCATACTTTGTGCAATCTCTGTCTGTGGTTCGCTCTTGCTCGGTGCACCACGCGATACGCCGCTTCTTAAAGGAGGTACGCGCCCCGATATGTGCTCGAATCTCCGGCTTTGCACGGTTTCTTTTGCCACCGGGCCACGGTGTGCGTTTTGAGTCACATTTTTCCTAAATGTGCCCCATAATTTGGCAGCGGTCACCGGTTATGGGCAATGAAAATGAACAACATTCATTTTGTCACACATCACACTCACGGCGGGGTCGCATGAAAGGAAGTACACCGGGCAAAACACACAAACTTGCATTTGGCGAAATTCATTGCCATCCCACGAGCGTGGTGTCCGTACCACCGGAAACGGGTTTTGTTGTGTTCAAAAAGTATTTGGAATTTGAAATTTACGCTGCGTATATTCGAGTTTCGACTTTCTTTGTGGTGTTATGGCGCTACTCATGTCTCTCCCTTATACCGAATCGTTCGGCCATTTTGAAAGCTCAGTCAATTTTTGACAGCTGTTTTGCTTGCACGTGTTTTGGCTCATTTTCGAATTTTGTCTATTCCAAAAAATTGATGGTAAAGAATCTGTATCAAATTTAGTATGAAAAAGGATATTAAATGCGCGAACGCATTCCGAATGTTAACTGTGCCTTATGATGAAGCTATTAAGACCAAAGGCAGCGCTTATCGATGGTTCAAAAATTTTCCAGATGGCCGGGAAGATGTGAACATCGAAAAGCCAAGTTTATTAGAATGTGAACAGTTTTGCCTATAGTTTTCATCAATTGCTGGGGAGTGGTGCATCATGAGTTGTTGGCAAAAGATAGAATGGTCAATAATGAATATTACCTGCAAGTTATGCGCAATTTTCCCGAAACAATCCGTCACAAATGGCCGGATTTGTGGGAAACCCAAAATTGGCTGTCGCGCTTCTGCTAATACATCATGGTTTCTGCTCGAATTTTTGGACAAAACAACACAATAATTATACCAAAGCCACCGTCCCAAAACTGGCCCCCTGTGACTTTTACTTGTTCCGGATACTAAGATTACTAAGATTACCAAAAATGATTTTTTAAGCGTTTCAAGGATTGGAAAAAACGCTAACACAAGTGTATAATATCTGATGAGGATTACTTTAAAGGGGATAAAAAAGATATTTATGAATAAACCAATATTTTGTGAAAAACACAAAATTCCTAATACTTTTTTAACATACCACGTATATTGCAGGCCAACGTTGAATGTTTGTTGGCTGCATAACGCAATGATGGTGTCCCAGGTCCCGTGGCGCTGGAAACGTAGCGCAAGAAGTGAAATCGAAGCATTACGCATTTGGTATGTTGATCCGGGGATTTCCATAGGGCAAATTTCGACGAAAAATTGCAGTATTTCCGGCGGCTCCGATGTTCGATGCCGAAGGTACAAGATCAATCAGGTGATACCCGGTGTGGCCAGAATTTCACCACAAATATCGCGTGGCATCAAAGCGATGTGGAAAAACTATTCAGCGCACACAAAAATGGACGTAACTGGACGAGATGTAAATAATGTTATCATCCTTCACCAAAAACGGACAAAAGTCAGCTTTTACCGCACGCGAATGTTCGGTTTTTGTCCGGCGTTTAATGTCCATCGAATGAGGGCGGATCAGGGCGAATTCCAGACAGTGTTCCAAGAACTTCTTATACGCACTGCTGGTCTGTGCTGAACGGGTCCGTGGGGCCGACCCTGCAAGGTCGAAGGTTGCGGTCGAACCGGCAGAAGTGATGATTAATCATACCGTTATTGTTTCGCCAACGAGCGCACGGTTTCGCGGACGTGCAACATTCCTTCACCCATGTCGCCTCGGCCGTGTCGACGGGTCGGTCCGGTGGGCCGGGAAATTGCTTATTAGGTGTCATCGGACTTTCTGGCCAAGTCGGTAACGGAATAATTTGTAACCGGACACGACGTAATTAATTTTCTGTCGAGCTGTCTGCTCCAAGCCCCGAGGCCCCGGCGCCACTCGGCGCTCAGAGCTTGGGGCTGAACATTTTGATTAGTTTGGGCAATCAACTACCTCCGATTCTTGTTTCCTTCGCGGATCAATTAAATTTCGCGTACACTGACGGGTGTTTGCCTTCAGAGCATTTTATTAAAAGTAAATATTTAAGCCATTGCTCCATCCAGGTTCAAATGAAGGGCGTGCTTCTACACTTAATGAATCGTTGATATTAAATATACCGAGAAAGTGTTAGCTGGGATATTAAGCAGCTTCAATGTCTACGGATAACCTTGGTTCGGACTTGCCTGGCTTGCAACATTCGCATAAGCCGTGAGCCATGCACATTTCTGGGTGGGATCATCATAATCCAAGTGCCAACCATAAAGTAACGCGTCTGCCGTAACATTCCATTCCCAACGACCGTTTCTTCCCTTGGGGTTCACCGAAAGACTGTGCTGTGTGCTCTCGGGACTATCTTGGCCTCTCAAATTAAGTAGCCCCTAATTGCCACCCCAGCCCCAGCAGCAAATATCGACGCCGAGTGCCGAAATAATTTGCCAACCGTTAGCAAAGTCCCCGTCAGGGTGCTCTCTGCCACTGTCCACGTGGAGAGGCAACCGCAGACCGACTGCACGTCGGGCGAATCGTAAAACTGCTTATCGATCATTCCCTTTCTCACCAAAGTGCCAAAGCGCGTTGGCCAAATTAAGGTTAATGCTTGCAAATGACAGCTATATTTGCCAATCGTACGTTCTCCGCCTCCACCGAGGGGCGCGAAGAAAACCTTCAGCTCAGCAGTAGTGCTCGGGGGTTGCGTGCGTTTTCGTAGCACAATTCGCAAGAAACGAACGCTCGCCATCGCCATCGCCACGTGGTGTGGTTACAGGAGTCACCGTGCCACCGAGTGGTGTATCGCTCCCGGCTCTAAGGACAGCATGCTGCCACCAGATGAATTTCTTCTGCCTGCTGAGCGGAGCAGTTTCCGGTTCGAACGATACCCTGTATGCCACGGTACGTTGTGCTACCTTCTGCGTGACGTTGCGGATGGATCACACACACACACAGCTACGGCAGGATGCCAGGACGGGCATGCTTCTCGACGCT
>NW_026454308.1:0-1813 GCF_943734635.1 Anopheles cruzii
TCTCCCGGAGGGCAAGGTTCTCCGGTGGGCCCGGCGTGTATAGTGTGGAGGGCATGGAACGTAGGAATCAATATGTACGCAACACTAACTAACAAAAAAACAATAGGGTATACAGAGTAACACCGAAGCGGCCGTCGGCCGACACGGGCCGGTGGCGGCCGATTTGGATCAAACACTCAACGCATCAACACAACCCCCTCTTTGGCTATTGTCTCCCAAATTATGGTAACCATATTTCTAATGGCAAAATTTAAAACACAATATTATCACTCTATCCATCGCGCGCCCCTTGTGTGGTGGTAGCAGGGTGAAAGATTAGCGCGTGGACGAAAACCGCGGGTCAGGAAACCAAAAGCAACCAAAACTATGCTCGAAAAAACAACAAAAACAAATGAAAAACAACCAACATACGCATAATAAAAGTGCAAACTCTATCGTGAAAAAACAACACTAACCCCTTTTTTTGAGTGTTTTATTTGAATTCTGGGTATGAAGTATCGGGTCTGCCGGTACTGTCCGCTTTACTTGCAGTACCGATCGGCCTTCATTTTGCTCCGACGATTCAGCAGCTCCTCGTGCAGCGTACCGTCATCCTTGGCCTTTTTGAGCACCACTTTGTCCTCCTTGCTGACGAGCAGCTTTTTGTCTTGAAACTTTTGAAACTTTTTCCTGCAAAATATCACAGCGTTAGCGCCAGTAGTGCATTGTTCGGGGCAGCCACTTACACAAAATTAATTTCGACCTGGTCCAGATCTCCCGATTCTTCCACCGGCACTTCCTTGCTGGATATGTTCTCCCGATCGATGCAGCTCCGAATCACGCAGACTTCTTCGTTGCCAACCTTCTTCTTGATGGCCACCAGCGCGTCGTCCTCCGGGTCGACCGATACGAAGCACCCGTTGGCCGCCAACAGTGCCGTCTTGCCCTGCTCGAACACCGGTTCGAACTGTTCCAGCGCCGACACGGCATCCGAGCGTCCCGTGATCATACCGTCCTTTTCCACCTTCAGATACTTTCCGTAGCCCGACTTGAACGCCACTTTGTCCTCGTTGATCAGCACCGCACTCAAAATTTCCTCCGGATCCGGCGGGTCGCCTTCGTTGTGTGGCGCTCCAAGCGTGAACAGCCCATTGTCGAGGGCTTTGATGTACGCCTGCTTATCGAACTGTAGCGCGATGGAGCCCGTGATTTCGGTCGTCTTTTTTACCATCCACCAACCGCCGTGCTTGACGGCATCGGTATCGACCACCAGCGCCCGTTTGGCGTCCTTTTCCTTCTTGTGTTTCTTGTGCTTCCGTTTGGTGCCTCTACAAAGAGTTGCCAAGGATTGGGATTAACAGACCTGATCGCCGATCGATAACCGCTGCGTTTCATACTTTGAACTTTCGCCCTTCAGGACAAGTTTGCTCGTCTTTGCCTTGCTGTAATCGGACATTTCCGAACCGAATTTCCGAACGAAAACAATGGATCACACAAGGTATCGGAATCAAAACAATCGTTCTGCAAAGTGTAAACAAAGCCTATGACAACAAACGCTTCACCAGTGCTGTCACTTTGCTTCAGCACAAGGCACACACCGTAAAGCATCTTCAGACAGCGAGCTGAAAGTTGGGATCAACCAAAGTTGTGACCGACGGCTTCACACCGCCGTCGCCGAAGTTGGAACCGTCATTTCGCCGCTGTCGGTCGGGGGAAAACATTGAGACACCTGTGTATTTTAAAACTAATCGAAGTCTACTCAATTGAGGTTTTATTTGAAAAACTAGAGGAGGTTTTGTATGAAAAACTAAAGGAGAGGTTTTGTTGAAAACCT
>NW_026454308.1:2313-7555 GCF_943734635.1 Anopheles cruzii
AGGAGGTTTTGTATGAAAAACTAAAGGAGAGGTTTTGTTGAAAACCTGGCAACAATTACACCAACTGTCAAATGTCAAAAAAAAAACAATGTCAATGAAATGTCAAAACGAACGCGAAGTTTACCTGAAAATGCGAAATATTTGTGTGAGATGCTCGTTTTGATACAATTTTGTACCTGTGTTGTGGCCGGAAAAACGAAGCACGTAATATTTTGACATTGAGCAAGTGTTACATTTCGCCGTTGTGCGCCCTTTTATTGGGGCAGCAAAGTACTCTGGCACCGGAACGCAGCTGTGGAGCGAGATGAGTGAAGTCCGAACGCCACCAAAGACCGTTAACCACCGCCGATCGTTGGGCAAGGGTTGTTCGTACGATTCGTCCTCGGACGAGGATGGCTGTTTATCGCCGTTCAACGCGTCCCAGGACGGTGAGGCACCTTTCACGGGAGCCTCAGGCCTGCTCGATGAGATGCCACCGTTTACTGCCGAATCTCTGTCACCATCGGCCCGATCGTTGTCGCCTATCGAACGAGAATCCTTCGAATCGAGCAGCCCAACATCGGGACATGAGCAGTACAGCGGGTGCAGTACGCCGGTGGGGAAGGACACGGAGTCGGGCCGTCAACCGCCGGAAGCTGGAGGCTGGGTTACGCTGGACGAATTACATGCCCGCATCGGATTGACGCCACCCGATTTGCACGCCTCCCGGACGCGCCTCAATTTAGAAACCATCTTTGAGGGCGTGTTTCTGGAGACTCCACCAAAGAAAGAGTTTCAATCCGTGGGGAACCTGCTACGCCGGTCGATCAAAAACAGGGCAATACAGTTCGAAAAGGTAGACCAGAAGGAATCCACGGCAAACTAGCGGCCATGTGTTCCTAGCTGTTAGATAGCTAGACGATGAATGAACGTCGGAAGGGTTGCCAAAAGAGAGACCAAGAGGAAAGCCGAAGCTGGGCTTCTTTTTATTCCTAATCTAAGCGTGTAAAAAGAAATCGAAAAATCGCACGATGGGTAGTTTTATTGCAATCTATATTAGCCATAAGTTCAACGGATATCGACATTCGTGCCTTGAATGAATGCGATTGCGCACTCAGCTGTTCCATAAATATTACGTCCACTTTCGGAATTAGGAATTCGTCGGCACCTCGCTCGGTGACCGTTTGTAGGTAGTTGAAATGTTGCAATTTTATTGAACCAGCAGCTGGTTTCTTACCACGCGCAACGTCGACGTACGTGTTGTAAGCGATAATAAATCAGATATCAAAGTGCGCCTTGATTTGTGAAAAATTTTCCGCGATGGTTGGTTTTGTGCGAAAGTCTCAGCAAACTGTGGACGGAGTGCAATGCAGTTATGAGTCGACCGAAATTAACAGGTAGTATATTTGGCTTTTTTAAACGGTTTTTTGTATCAAAACGAGCATCTCACACAAATATTTCGCATTTTCAGGTAAACTTCGCGTTCGTTTTGACATTTCATTGACATTGTTTTTTTTTTGACATTTGACAGTTGGTGTAATTGTTGCCAGGTTTTCAACAAAACCTCTCCTTTAGTTTTTCATACAAAACCTCCTTTAGTTTTCGAATAAAACCTCGCCTTTAGTTTTTCATATAAAACCTCTTCTTTACTAGTTTTCTGACCTGGTGGATTCTTGATTTTTGTGGGAAAATTCTTGCTTGTAATCATCTTGTTCCACAGTCGTGCTGTCACCGTTTGACGTTCACTTTTTTTTGGGTCCAACCCAAGCAGAAGCAAAAGCAGAAGCAGGCTGCGCATTCTGATTC
The DNA here is from genome assembly GCF_943734635.1 of Anopheles cruzii. Classification (NCBI taxonomy): domain Eukaryota; kingdom Metazoa; phylum Arthropoda; class Insecta; order Diptera; family Culicidae; genus Anopheles; species Anopheles cruzii. Next base: position 4,099 of record NW_026454308.1, read on the forward strand.
CAACGTTTCGTTGCGTTGAAAACATGAAAGCATAACCATCGTTGTTCGCAGCACACACGAAAGCGGTTGAATATTATCCTTTCACACCTGCTAATCAACCATTGGCCGCGGAGTCCAGTCTTCATAGGATCGTGCAAGATATTTTGTTTTGTAGAATCAGACAAGTAAGTAATTGCCAGGTGGTCGTTCCTGTTCTTTCGTGTTCGCCCGAAAGTGGCCGTCAAAGTATCACGGAGCGTGGCGCTTCGTACTGGGGCAGGTGTGCTCGATGTTAATAAAATCATCAAGCACCACTAGTACCTGCCGTACGAACGTATGGCCACCAAGGACCGAGGTGTGCTGCCCCGTGCAGTTACGGTCACTTCCGGGTACGGGCACGAAAAAAAACGCTCCTCCTTGATATTGATTTTTGGTCTGATCGATTCGAATTGCTGACAATAACGTAATGTTTTCTTCTGTCTCCTTCCAGCAATGTTCCGTTAGTTCCCAGGAGCTCCCAGGTTGCATTTGGTTGCCTTAAACACACTTTGTAGAAAACTATCCCGTCCCTAGTCCCGGGGAAACAGAACTGCTTAGAAAAGACTGAATTAGGACTGAGCGTTTACTAAGTTTTTGGGGTGGTGACTGATGTAAGGGCAGGTCTCAAGAGGACTACGATAGCAGCACTCTACTACTACTTCCCCGGTGCCCCCGAAGGGTCATCTTCAGTGTTTCATCTCGCTATCGCAAGGCTTCAAAATAGACAGACTACAAATGCCCAGAGGTAAACGTCGTGTTGCCATAGACATGCGGCCCAACGAGGAAGACCAACAGTCCACCAAACGGCAACGAAATAGTTATCAAAGGTAATTGGTCAATCGTGATCCGGTGTCCCCGCGCCGTCCCCGTGCCTCAAATGCAGCGGCGAGCAGTTGATAACTCGAATGAACAGGAAATGTGCTCTTCCCACGAACACTTTCCCAGAAATGTCTTCCACGAACAGGCCCATCGTCACCATCGGCCATACGGTGTCATACGTTGGCTTTTGTGCCAGAAGTGAACAACAAGATTATTTTTAGCCCATGCCCCATGGCAGACAGGGGTTATCCTCTCATTTTCACTTTCCATTTGTCACCGAGACACCGACAGTGCAGCAACAAACCCCATCGAAGACTACTCTGATCCCAGGATCAGAAGTTTTGGGGGCAATTTTCTTGTCTTATTCAGCCGCCCGCCGATAAAATAACTCTCGACCCTCAGTGCGCAAGTGTTGTTCATGATCTCAGTGAGCTAATGATCTTTGGGGGCCTGAAAGTGTTCGAAAGAAAGCTCGTGTGTGCGCTGCTGCTGCGTGTGTATGTGGAAACGGAAGCTTTGTGCAAGGCCAACTGTGTGTGATCAACTCAGCTGCGATGGGTGACGGAATGTAGAGTGGAGAAGCTGATAGCAATCCGGAATACGAACCACCTCGGAACAGCATCTAATTGACGGCCACCTATTTTTGCCCTTTTTCTCCTTTTCACACTATCGGTGGCGCGTAGCTCACGACGGTACAGCAAATCGGACGATGCATTTACCCAAAAACGGTGTCTCACCTGGTTCCGGGAGTACACGACACCGGATGATCCCGACACTTTAGGTGAGTGTGGTTCAGGCGAGGTTCGGTGTTGTTCCGGATGTTAAGTAACGGATGTCTTGCGGAGACTACAAAAGCGCCGTACCTTGCACAATGAATCTAATTATAAGCGTAATGAAGAGATAACAACGTTTCGCCTTTGTGTCTTTTGTGACAGGTCCGGAAGGGATGGAAAAATTCTGTGAAGACATCGGTGTGGAACCGGAAAACGTGGCCATGCTGGTGCTGGCGTACAAGATGGGCGCCAAACAGATGGGATTCTTCACCCAGAGCGAGTGGGTCAAGGGGTTGACCGATCTACAGTGCGACACGGCGTCCAAAGTGCAATGCAAGCTGGACTTTCTCCGAGGTCTTCTGAACGATCCAAATAACTTCAAAATCATCTACAGATACGCGTACGACTTTGCGAGGGTAAGGTCCGAGGCTGAAAAAAGCCACTCCCATTCGTGTTAATCGTGGAACCTCTTTTTTCACCGCAGGATAAAGACCAACGTAGTATGGACATCGAAACGGCTCGGGCGATGCTGCAGCTGCTGCTCGGCAAGCACTGGCCACTCTATCCACAGTTCGCTCAATTCCTAGAGCAGTCCAAGTACAAAGTGATCAACAAGGATCAGTGGTGTAATATTCTAGAGTTTTCCCGCACTATCTCCAACGACTTGACAAACTACGACGTCGATGGAGCTTGTAAGTAGTCCGCCAAACACCGGAACCAGACGCATCTGGGAACGGATCGCTAAAGTCAGCCTCTTCCATGTTTTAGGGCCCGTCATGCTCGATGAGTTCGTAGAATGGCTAAGACAATTGCGAGCACAGCCCACGATTAGCTGAGACTTGCTGCTACACTAAACGCGTGCGGACAGGGAGCAGCCACCGTTAAGCAGAACACAAAACACGAAGAAAATCAAACAGAACAAGACACAGCAAACCAAATCCCATCCCCTCCAGCAGTGACAGCATCAGCTCCAAAATCCGCGTAGACCGAGAGACAACCCGGGGACGACGTAAAGGCCCGTGGGGGAATGTAAGCGTTGTAAATTATGTGTATGTATGTGCAGCTTTGTTTTGCGCCTTGCCATCATCGATCGCGATCGCAAGCGTGTTTGATCGGATAGCGTCTAGACCGTTTTGTGATTGTAACAGACTATGTCGACATAGTTCTTTCGAGGTTCACCCTTCTTTCAGAAGCCAATCCACGCAATTCCGCACATTGAATTGATTGTTTGCGATTTCTTTTTCTTCTAAATTGTATGCCCCAACGTTTCGTGATAATAATTTACTTGTTCGACATAGTTCGTTTGAGGTTCACCCTTCTTTCTGAAGCCAATCCACGCAATTCCGCACATTGAATTGATTGTTTGCGATTTCTTTCTCTTCCAAATTGTATTCCCCAACTGGTTGCGACCAACAGAAAGATTAAACAAAACGGAAACCAAAACCATCAGTGTTCTACTTCAAGCGATGCACAAGAAAGGGGCCAGCCAGCAGGAAGGCTCGGGTTAGCAGCGGGTACTCATTGCGTGCGAATGCGTGACATATTTAAATGCGACCGCGAGAGCTGAGTGAGACAGACGAATGAGAACAATAAGTGAAATTGTTAATGATAGACGAGAACAGAGACTATGGACATGGTCCGGGAGCCCCCGTCCCACCATGAGAGGAGTGTGGCGGCCACGCCTGGAGCTTCCTCGAACCTGTGTAAACTATTTATGATATTTGTCGTGCCGGACCCGGCCTCTGCTCGAAGGGTCTTGCAAGCAGTCTATTCTAATCAACAGTTCTCACAGACACAGCCTCTCCCGGAGGGCAAGGTTCTCCGGTGGGCCCGGCGTGTATAGTGTG
>NW_026454308.1:8055-9674 GCF_943734635.1 Anopheles cruzii
TTAGTTTTCGAATAAAACCTCGCCTTTAGTTTTTCATATAAAACCTCCTCTAGTTTTTCATATACTTCATACGGTGTGTGCCTTGTGCTGAAGCAAAGTGACAGCACTGGTGAAGCGTTTGTTGTCATAGGCTTTGTTTACACTTCGCAGAACGATTGTTTTGATTCCGATACCTTGTGTGATCCATTGTTTTCGTTCGGAAATTCGGTTCGGAAATGTCCGATTACAGCAAGGCAAAGACGAGCAAACTTGTCCTGAAGGGCGAAAGTTCAAAGTATGAAACGCAGCGGTTATCGATCGGCGATCAGGTCTGTTAATCCCAATCGTTGGCAACTCTTTGTAGAGGCACCAAACGTAAGCACAAGAAACACAAGAAGGAAAAGGACGCCAAACGGGCGCTGGTGGTCGATACCGATGCCGTTAAGCACGGCGGTTGGTGGATGGTAAAAAAGACGACCGAAATCACGGGCTCCATCGCGCTACAGTTCGATAAGCAGGCGTACATCAAAGCCCTCGACAATGGGCTGTTCACGCTTGGAGCGCCACACAACGAAGGCGACCCGCCGGATCCGGAGGAAATTTTGAGTGCGGTGCTGATCAACGAGGACAAAGTGGCGTTCAAGTCGGGCTACGGAAAGTATCTGAAGGTGGAAAAAGACGGCATGATCACGGGACGCTCCGATGCCGTGTCGGCCCTGGAACAGTTCGAACCGGTGTTCGAGCAGGGCAAGACGGCACTGTTGGCGGCCAACGGGTGCTTCGTATCAGTTGACCCGGAGGACGACGCGCTGGTGGCCATCAAGAAGAAGGTTGGCAACGAAGAAGTCTGCGTGATTCGGAGCTGCATCGATCGGGAGAACATATCCAGCAAGGAAGTGCCGGTGGAAGAATCGGGAGATCTGGACCAGGTCGAAATTAATTTTGTGTAAGTGGCCGCCCCGAACAACGCGCTACTGGCGCTAACGCTGTGATATTTTGCAGGAAAAAGTTTCAAAAGTTTCAAGACAAAAAGCTGCTCATCAGCAAGGAGGACAAAGTGGTGCTTAAAAAGGCCAAGGATGACGGTACGCTGCACGAGGAGCTGCTGAATCGTCGGAGCAAAATGAAGGCCGATCGGTACTGCAAGTAAAGCGGACACTATCGAGTCACCGGCAGACCCTATACTTCATACCCAGAATTCAAATAAAACACTCAAAAACAGGGGTTAGTGTTGTTATTTCACGATAGAGTTTGCACTTTTATTATGCGTATGTTGGTTGTTTTTCATTTGTTTTTGTTGTTTTTTCGAGCATAGTTTTGGTTGCTTTTGGTTTCCTGGCCCGCGGTTTTCGTCCACGCGCTAATCTTTCATCCTGCTACCACACAAGGGGCGCGCGATGGATAGAATGATAATATTGTGTTTTAAATTTTGCCATTAGAAATATGGTTACCATAATTTAGGAGACAATAGCCAAAGAGGGGGTTTTGTTGATGCGTTGACCCAAATCGGCCGTTACTCTGTATACCCTATTGTTTTTTTGTTAGTTAGTGTTGCGTACATATTGATTCCTACGTTCCATGCCCTCCACACTACACACTATACACGCCGGGCCCACCGGAGAACCTTGCCCTCCGGGAGA
>NW_026454309.1:0-9606 GCF_943734635.1 Anopheles cruzii
ACAATAGAAACCTGTTAAAAGTACCTGGTCAATAAAATAGGTAATTCTGCGTTTATGTCAAATTTTAATGAATTTACACGGTTTATTCTTTTTCTATTGTCAAAAATCAATATTTTATTTCAAAATTAGTCAGTACCCCGTATATCTACCGTTGTTTTGGAGCACTTTATGCACTCTTCTTGGCAGCGAATCGACCAAATCCTGACAAGTGTTTACTGGAATGGAATACCATTCCTGCTGCACATTTTCCCACAATGCATCTTTGTTTGAAAAATATAATACAGCTAACTTTAGCTTCAAGGTATTCCACAAGTTTTCATTAGGGTTTAAGTCAGGAGACTGACTTGACCAAGGCAAAAGTGACACAATATTGCCATCAAACCACGATTTCATAACCTATGACGTATGCTTGGGATCGTTTTCTGGTTGAAATATCCATCTCAGTGGCATGGTTTCTACTACGTAAGGTAGCATAAACGTCTTTCATGATTCATTTATACTCGAAAGCATTCATGGTGCTCTTTATTCTGAAATAGGGACCTATACCAGATCATGACAAATATTCCCAAATCATGATACTTCCACCTACATGTTTTAAAACTTTTTTTGTAAACCTGGGATGGAATTATTTGCCAGCAGGTCGTCAAACATTACACTGAGAGTCCGAACGAAACAAATTTATTTTGGTTTCGTCGCTCCATAAAATATTATGCCAATTTTTCGTAGCCCTCGGTACCTTCCCATGAACGATATTGAGACGCAAACTTTTACCTCATCTGTAATTTTTTTTTAATCAATAGTGGCACTTTTCTTGCAATTAGCCCTGGTAGATTAGCTTCTTGTAACCTTCTATAGACAGGTTTTGGGCTAATAATGTTAATTATTACTGAGCAAATCGCTCTGGATGCACCAAACGGATCCGCTTTTGCCTAAAATGATATGCGATGATCTATCATTGGTCTGGTTTTTCTTGGTTTACTTCGCGTTTCCTTTGTTTTTTTTCACAACAAAGCATTTCTCACAAAATTTACTGATTTTCCTAGTAGTTCGGCGTTGCTTTTGTACCTCGCGCCTTCGTTGCGTAGATTCTTTACAATCTTTCTTTCCTCAAGGATTGCAATGAGTTCTTCTGACCATTCTAGATGTTCTACCAGGAAATAACCCTTTTTTTAGATTCACAATTGAAAATTGATTACAACAAGACCAATTAAACCAATTTCGTTCAAAAAGTCTGGTGAAATTGCATCGTATACAACGAATTACCTATTTTATTGACCAGGCCAAATCGGACCGCTGTCAAAATAAGTTGTAACACACCTGTCACTTTTGACATATGTATCACCAACATAGCAAAAAAATGACATAAACTAGTATATCTAAGTACAGTAGCAGTTTGGTGATCATTGGTTTAGTAATGGCTTGAGTACAGTTCAAATTGTATCAGCTTCACACAATTACCTATTTCATTGACCAGCAGTGTATATATATAAAAATGGTTGTTTGTCTGTCTGTCTGTCTGTACCGCATTTTCTCCAAAACTACTGAACCAATCCGCGTGAAATTTTGCACAGCGTAGTATTGTGACCCCGGATTGTGAATAGGAAAGTTTGACCCTCCCACGCCTCCGGGGAGGGGGGGCTCCCATACAAACGTAACGTACCGTAACGCCCATACGTTACGTTCAAACGTTTCAAACAACTCGAACCAAACTCGGCAGGCGGGAGTTTTGGGGAAGGGGAAATGTTCTGGTGAATGTTTGAAACCCCTCTCCTCTTAACAAAGACCCCCTTTGTAAAGAGGGGAGGAGTTTAAAAGGGAAGGGGCATTAACCCATACAAAATCTGGGTTAATGTCAGCAAAACTCGGATAATTTTCAAGCAATTTGAGCCAAACTCAGCTGATGCGAGTTTTGACATGTATCCAACGGGAAGCGAAAACGGAAGCTGATCGGATACGGCACCGGGAAACGAAGGAGTAACGTAAGGTGGGACGGGAAACTGAACAAATACGCTACCGGGAAGCCCGATCGTCTGAAAAGGAGGAGTAACGGGAAGCGAAAAGGAAACCTGATCGGATACGTCACCAAGAAGTCTCTGAAACGCCTCCCAATCGAGAAAGAAGGATGAAATGAGGCGCAGCGACGCGCGCCGGGAACTGCTAGTAACATATAATTTAAACAGATTTAAAACGAAACATTTTCGTTTCATCATTTTGAGATCGTGACAGGGGGGTTGGCGCGGGGCTAACAATCCCGTCCGTAAAAATTAAATGTTACAGAAGAGCATCAGAGATTAGCATTGTCTCTGGTGCCAGGCCAAGACTGCTCAGCGGTTGTAGCGCCAAAAAAGAAGAAGAAGAAGAAGAAGTCTAGTAGAGTACATGAGTGGAGTCAAGAATGAGAAAGGTTAGGAAAACCTGGTGAACGAAACATAAACGGTTAAACGAAACATAAACAGTAAGTCAGTAAGACACTGACCGCATCCACTTCTAAGGTCAATATTTACCTTAATTACATGTTTAAACCTTGGAACTGTTAAGAGGAAGTTTTTTTTCTATATCTTTTGTTTTTTTGGATGTGTTTTGGTTCAACGGTTACTTTTGTCTACTCCAAAAGCACTTGACTACGAAGCGGTAATTTTAGTTTTGGAAACAGGAAAAAGTGCAATGAAAAATTGCACCAAGATATTTGGCAAGCAATATTATTGAAAGATTACTAAAAATATTGTTTGGTTGTATCATGCAATATACAATAATGCGTGAAAACCAAATGTTGCTTGCAATATTGCATGCAAGTCACTTATGTCTACCAGTCGCTCCTGCTACCCTAGTAAAATTTCAAATTTTTCGGGTTTCGAATTTTTTCGCATTTTTTTTTTAATTGTTTAGTCATCGTTAGTCCCGCTTTTTTCCACAACTACTGACTCAATCCAGGCGAAATTTAGCACAGCGTAGTCTTGTGAAACCGGACAATGAGTACAGGACAATTCGACTCTCTTAAACCCCCCATCTCGGGTTGTTCTCGGGTTGAAAAATGTTCTGGTGAACGTTTGAAATCCCTCCTCCCTTTACAAAGGGGGGTTTCCATACACATTTTATATAAATTTCAGCAAAGCTCGGATAATTTTCAAGAAATTTGATCCAAATCCTGGTGCTGATGTGAGTTTTGCCATGCATCCAACGGGAAACGAGAAAGGAAGCCGAACGAATGCGTCATCAGGAAATCGGATCCTTTAAAACACCGGATAATCAAGACATGAGAAAGAAATGAGGCGTGATGACGCACTCGGGGAACAGCTAGTGCTATATAAAATAGTTTTTTTTATGTTACAACTAATACATCCTACCGATGTACTTTTTTCGCATGAATAGTGCAATAGAGTAAGAAAAGCAATCTACCCTAGGCCACGGTACGAACCGCGGTGCACCCAAAACAAATTGTTTGCAATATGTGAGCTTTAAGCTGATCGTAATAAATTGAAATCGAGAACTCCCGTGCGAGAACTAACAGGCAAGAGGCCACCGGATCGGGGTCGCTGTCGTGCGGTGCACAAAATTCTGCCATAAAATGCCATTCTTGAAGTCCAACGCGGACACTCGTGCGCAGACGAAGCACGATTGAAGCGCATGCAATAAAAGCTTTTGCGCTGCTCTTAAAAAACGTCCGGTACGTGTGGTCTTGTGCTAAGCATCGGCCAAGGGCAGGGCCCTTCGACAGCGACCGCGTGCTCCAGTCCAGTCCAGCGGCTTACAGTCGAGGAAGTGTATCGAATCTCGTCACGTTTCTTTTGACACTAACGCTTCTTAGTCCCGCGAGTCCCGTTGGAATGGTGAGTGCAAAGCAAGTGCAATAAACACTGCTCATTCACACATTGTGCCAGGACCACAGTGCGAATCGTTTCTCGTGCTTGTGTGTGTGTGTGTGGTTGGACCCGTAGGAGCATCGCGAGCCACAACACTTTAACACTTGGCTCGTTCATTCGACGCCATGTTTCGTTAATTATTTCCTTTTTCCGCTCACAAACCCACATTCTGGTGAGTCTAACATATGCACATTTCTGAAGCACACTTTTCGGTTTGGATGCGATTCGCGTGGTCGTTGAATGGCAATGTTGCCGAAATCCTTCCGGAATTATCACAGGAAACCGCCGCAACGCAAAGGCGCAACGACCAGTTTTGCGGGGCTCGTCGTCGCCCAACGTCGGTACCGGTAGGTCACCAGGTTCAGGTCGGACGTGATTTGAATCTCGTTTCCGCCCGAATGTGTCGATAGCGTAGTCGGAGCGAAGTAAAGCTTCCGTGGCACGAAACCACGCACGAGGGTCCAATAAATTGGCGAACAGAAAAAGGCATTATTTAAATTCTTCCCAACACACCAAGCCCGGGCTGGTTGTGATTTTTTTTGTGGTAGGTCCTGTGTGGTAAGGAAACTGCGCGAGAAGAACTCACACGTACAGCTAGGGCCTGGAAATGGTGCAGCAATTCACAGGAATATTTTTACTGAATAGTTAGGCATTATTTATGTTGCTTTTAGCTAATGGCATGAAATATGAAACCATTCAATTTCGAGAAGAACACATAATTGATATGGTGCCCGTGCACAGTCTTCGTTGATTTTCTAGTGCCTCAATAAATCTTTCCGTAACTTTTACGAAACTTTTTTGTTGGGCTAATTTTGAAACGTCTTCCACGATTGATAGATAACACGGCAGCGTCATTTGAACGGATAAAATGAAAATTGTCTTGCTATTTACGCATTTAAGATGAGTAGACGAAACTGAATGTTGAAAGTTGCTTCAGTCGGACGAGTATTTACCAATCAAACCAAATCAATCGTAATTGACGCATCAGAATGCAATTTTGCAACATATTTCGTAACCACCAGATTCCAGTCGTAAGCCAATTTCGATCATTTTTTCGATGATGACTGTGCATGTGCTGTGCACTTTGCCAAAGGATTTCAAGGATGATGGAAGCGATTTAAACTCGGAAGGAAAACACGGAGCACCGTTCAGGGGAGTTACAGTTCGTTCCGTCCAACTTAAAGCTTGCCGCTGGAAGTGCAACGAGCTACACACGAGAAGAGCATGTCAATAGACATGCAAGCAACTAGTTTCTTTACACGGCACCGGCACCGTGCCATCCTGCTTGCCAGTGGGTGCAAAGTGTTCAATGTTCCCAAATGTGACAAGTTGAATCGAATTTGGACATCCCGGTATCGACGAGAGCTTACCCAGACGTACAACGTCTGGATCGGAATCGAGAGTCTCGTGTTGGAATATTTTCACAGTTACCAGTTCGAATCGTTGGTCAAATATCGTTGTTAAACATCATGTTTCGGCGCTTTGACGTGTCTACCTTCCACCGTGCACGGCAGTCTTCTGGAGATTACAGTCTGCTTTTGGAAAACGACGAGTGCGCCGAGAGTCGGAAATGTCACAATCGTTGTATCGACTGGAGACTGCACCGGGAAGTGAAGTTCCACGTCTCCGGGCTCCGAGCTCGGTACGAACACCAGTTGATAGATGGATCCTTGTAAACTTTGCGGTGTAATTCCATTCGCAGATCGATTCTAACCCAAGACGCCCCACGATTGCATGGCGCATCGCTGAGCTCCTCGAAAAAGGGCCAACCGTAAAGCTGACAGAAACGGATTTGCTACTGGCGTAAGTATGACGATCCCGGTGTACTGTGCCTTTGCTTCCTTTGTTTTTCCTCGCAAATCGGGTACCGCGCTACCTTGGGGGACGTTGGTTGCTCTCGCAGAATAATGTGCTGTCATGTTCAGTCAACTCGTCAGTCATCTTTCGCGAAGACCTGGCGGAAAAGGTTTTCATCCTTTCCGCCAACGGTTGAACTTTTGTGTGCAATAAATAAAATTCGCTGTTCCAATCCATTCCTTGTGTTTTGCGGGTCTCATTCTTTCGGAGGGCCAAAGCTGCCTTCTTTCCGAATTGAAGTAAAGAAGGAATTCCAACAGGTGAACCTCTGTTTTTTTCAAGTTTTTACATATCCTGCCTTACAATTTGTAAAGCGAAATATTCATATACTTTAATCAACAAACCAGTGTTCTCTAGGAGCATAGTAATCTAAACCAAATTGAAGTTCTTCGGACAGTAGCCATAACTTTAAACCGCGTTGTATGATAGTATTTCTGTTTTGTACATCAAAGGGATCAGCGCTCGTGAATATCTTGCCCAGGGAGCGTAATCCTTGTTCCGCTTGTGAGTTCTATGGACTTATTTCCGTTCTTATCCGCACTTATCGTTCAGCTCACCCGTACCATCAGCGGAAATCGTGAAAACCTGGGTTCGAGCTTCTTGAAACAAGATAAACCTACTGTAATGATTAAGCTTTTCCACCCCTTCCGGGAGCGAACCCTTGGAAAACACAGAACACGGCTTTGTGAAGGTTTTTTGCCGCTGCACCATTGTAGTTGAAGCGGAGGCAATGAAAAAAAAAAAACCCATTGATCCTTAGACGGTATTCTAGGCTCAAGTTCTGAGCACCCTAGCTTTAGAGCAACCCAACCAACGTGAGTGAAGAAACAAAAGTGCTTCTCGTTGGAGGCTTCGCTGGAGTGAATGTTTAAAAATTCATAATAAGCTTTTGAACGGAGCGCCACTTCTGGGCTAATGTGGTTCACAACACTTGCTTTTAGAGTTGATGACGCGTTTCGCGAGCCAGTGCGCGAGTTACGATGGCATCATAATTAGAACTTTCGAATTCATGAATCATAAGTTCGTCTCTGCTCAGTAAAAGCTTTCAGACGAGCACAAACAGGTTGGCCGTGTTGGAGCAAGTGGCTGGGTTAGTGCAAGTCGACTCGGAGGTCTCTGAGATTTGGCGCTTGACAACTTGGCAGGATATTTTTAACTCACGTACGCCCGTAACCTACGCACCACGATGCAACAGTGTTCACTATGGTGCACTCTGTGTGCGATCCGATCCGGTGCTCGAAAATAGCGAGTTGTGCTCAACAGAAAGTTAGCAAGAATTGCAATGCCTCTCAAGAACAGCGATGCACTCTCGAGTCGATTGCCATCAAGCATCAAGGGACAGATGTAGATGTTTTCGCAAACGCTTTGTAGAAGAGAGAGTGGCGTTTCATTCGATTAGTGAGACACTCTTTATGCTGGTGACACATTTTAATAATGACGGATGATTAAACTGCAGCAGATGTGGTATACCTCGAACAAGTTAAACTATTTTCGAGTAGTACTCTTAACGAGGGAATTTAAATTGAACTTAAAAAACGTTATATCTGACGCCACATAGAGTCCTTGTTTTGAAACAAATCATATGCAATGCATCCAGTTCGATCATATTGCTATCGGCTAAGCCGGAGTCGCTAACCGGGGGGTGAATATTGACAGAACAGAATAATGCTGAAATGTAGAATAAAGAGGATCTAGGCAGAAGCAACTGCGCGACATATTCGGCTCATCAAAAGCCAGCTTAACGGCCCAGAGCCCACTTTCCGCCCATTGCGGCGCTGTTTAACGTCGGGCGCGATCTGCGGCTACTGATTACTTACCTTTCTTCGACACGAAACCGCAAGGATGATCGAACAGGAAGTCCCGAAAGTAATTACAGTCCGGATCGATGCCCGGTTCCTTGCACAGACAGGTGGGCCGGAAAAAGGGAAATGCCTGCAGCGTCCGGAGGGCGGCTTGGCATTTCGTAACGGTGACGGTGCTGCAAGCGACTGCGAATGGAGAAAGGAAAAACGACGAAAAGCTTAAGAACCGAAGAAATTATGCTCGACTCCGCACCAGCGGATGCGGTTGTTATTTAATGATTTGCCCATGTCTCGGGCAGCCATTTTACACTTTCTTTATTTTGCCGACCCGCCCGCATGGTTTACGGACCGAAAGCTACGAGAAACATAATTCACAAGAACCCGAGAATCGGGGCCGTGTCCGGGGTAACTCGAAAGGTATGGCTTAGATACATCCTGCCGTGTGTTGGGTACCACGCTACCAAGTCGACCCTTTTTTTCGTCCCACAAAACCTTTTGCATCTGCTCCTTCTGTTTCAATTGATTTCTCAAGCTACGAGCTCAAGGGGCTCGCCGTTTTTTTTTTCGTCCCCATTGACCCGTGAATATTTGGAACCGTGACACGATTTGCGGTTCGTTTGGCTTACTTCTCGAGGCGGACCCAAAAGTGTCAATGAATTTTTATGAGGGACAAACAGCGAACGGCCACCGAGTCCGTAGCTCCGTTTTTTGCAATGGTTTTATTTTTGCTTTTTTTATGAAGTTTGCGGTTCCTTTCCGCCGGACGTGGCGCAGGTGGCGCGGAAGATGAAAATTTAATTCCTATTAAAAGCACTCGGCTTGGCTAGCCGGGTGGAGTGGATCGGGGTATTTTATCAATTACCATGCTTTTGCGGTTCCGGGATAGCTTCCTCGGTATTGGTTTTCTGGTTTTGACAAGTAGCAAAACAAATTGGCCTGTTTGCTGAGGCTATTTATGGTTGGAGCCTCGGAGGACAGGTTGGTTGTGGTTGTTTATCAATTTGCAGTAATAAACAAGCGCGGCCAAATGCCAGGTATGAGCAAATTAATAGTAATGGGTACAAAAAACTAAGCATTCAAGAGAATAATTCATCTGCTTAGGTTTTGGACTGTCTTTGTTGTCTTCCGGGTCGTACAATATCGAAGAAACTTGTGAAGATCCAAGACATCGAAGAAATTGCAGTACAAAATACGCCATGTCATGTAAAGTTTACTGGCAAAACTCTCAAATATTAGTACGCTCGTGGAGCTCCCATACATTGCAAGTCGTGGTTTTTTTTTCAAGCGTTGGTGAGTAAGAAAAATCCATTTGGATGCATTTATAAGAAACCCGATCAATAATAAAAAACGTAACGGCTGAAATCGACACAGAAAATTCAAAAAGGAAACCCGAGTTGCATACTTTTAGGCGTATTTAACTTTAAGGTACGCTAAACATTGTAATTTTGGTCTCGGTTTACCTTAACGTTAAACATCATAAATTATGCGTGAACAACTTATAGTGTTTGTCCTCTTTTTTGTAAACAAGTCTTAGATCTAGCTCCCCCTTGCAGATAGTTGTCTTAGATATACCAAGAAAGTAAGGACGTTTGTTATATAAAAATATGCAAATCATGATGCCAGCTTTGCCGCGCTCACTTTCAATGTAATTTATGTTCATTAGCTATGATCGATCCGACAATCCCGTAGGCTACTCGAAATACTTTTAAATAGTTTCTCCCCCCGCCTGAACGCTGCCGAACGAAAGTGGGAAAAATTAGCATATTCTTGCAAATTGCCCGCGAAGCCCCCAAGAAGGCGCAAGTCACTTAATCAACCGCAAGGTGTAGTCCACGAAAAATGAAAAATGATGTCCACATCCTTCCAGCCCAACCTGTCACGGGGTCCGATTCGTCCGCGCCCGCAAAACGCGTCAACGTTAAATTACAACCGGACGAAATTGGCGATCCCAAACGTCGAAACCCGAAACCCGAAACCCGTGACAGCAAATGGCGGCAACACGACGCGTCCCGTTCCATCAGGTCGAGTGTCACCGGACAAGGCAGGGATTCCATCGTGAATGGCTGGTCGGGGCGCTAGCGGTGCCC
>NW_026454310.1:0-9592 GCF_943734635.1 Anopheles cruzii
CTTACGGCGTACTGGTTGTCTCCCAACATCTCCCTAACGGCGGTCACAAGCTCGTTGGCCTGGAAACTGTGTATCGAAAGTCGCTTACCGATACCGGCGTCAACGCAGTAGTTTATGTTCCGAAACTGGTCGGCAAAAACAGGGAATCCAATGATCGGCACGCTGTTCCAGATTGCCTCATGGGTGCTCAGTAGTCCGCTGTGTGTGATGAACAGTTTAATGTTGGGATGGGCCAGCAAATCGTTCTGAGGCATCCAGGCACGAATGTACACATTCTTGGGCACCTTCATCGGTAGCTTGGCCTCGTCGGATTCAAACTTCCACAGGAACTGATACTGCGGGAGCCGCCCCATCGCGGTCAGAATGTTGGTAATGCGCTCGGGACCCAGCAGATCGCTGCGGGCATTGCTGCCGAGCGAGAAGAGAATGAATCCATTTTTAGCTCCCTCAACCACTTTGAGCAGATCCGCCGGTAGTGGCTTCGCTGGTTGGATTTGCATTCCGCCGACCGGTATCATATTCGGCATCATCGGTTCCTTGTACTGGATAATAGGATTGACGTTGATGAAGGACACTTTCACGTTTTTGGAAAAGCTATTAATGCTCGGAGCATTTGGGTAGCGTTTATGGAAAATTCGCTCCGATTGTGGTACGAGAAAGCTCTCGTGGAGTATCACATCGTACAAATCGTAGTAGAGATTCTTCACTCGCTGCACAAAACTCATCGATTCTGGTGCATCAAATACGATATTTGGAATTAGGCCCGAGTAGGTGAACGAACCTATCAATGACGCAGCGGTCGATTGGGCATTGCATGGCGCGGATGGGATATATGGAACTCCCTTAAAGCGGTGTAGTATCATTGAAGAAACGCACGGACCGATCATGTAATCACTCACAAACAAATCGAACTTAAAGTCCTGCGGATAGGACAGAAGCGAGTGCAGCCCTTCCGACTTGATGGCTGCTTCGCAGAGGTCCAGCCCTAGTTCATGGAACACCTTGAGTAGTGTCGTCGGGCTTTCGTTGGCCATAGCGAAAAAGTCAAACTTCTGCCGCAACGAGGTGTTGTACATTGTACTGTAGAAATTCTCCAGATGAATGTAGGTCAGGTTTGGTGGCGGTTTCTTCTCCACATCGGCACTGATCACCGTCACATTGTGGCCACGTTTACCCATCTCGTTCATCAGTGGACGAAGCCTGTTCCAAGAAATTGGACAAAAAGAAATGGTATTGTTAAGATGTGTGTCGGGAAAGAAAAATTAGCCTCTTACCATATGTAATGACTCGGCGAAGGAACGCCGGACATGAAGAGAATATTTGCCGCCTGACAAACGGCGAATGCTCCCAGCAAAACGATCCAGACCGATCGGTGAGCCATTTCTAGGCCAGGTGCACGCGTAAAGTGTACTACAAGTGGCATCTCCCCTCCCGTTTATATGTTCATTGTGTCAACTATAATGTCAACAAATGACGTACTTTAGGGCTCTTCAGATAACGTTCGTGACTGGCAAAACTGAACCAACTACCTTGCAGCGATGTCAAGTTCACGATCGAGGATGAGACTGTTCCGCTATGAGCCACCTTGATCCAACGTTATCAACAAGCGATCGTTTGGTCACCTTTCGGCCGTATTCCTCAATCACCTTCACCCAAATGTCCTCTATGTTCTAATCCCCAGAGAAACGGAGAAAACCCCAACCCAACTGGACATGTTCAATCCGGCCACCGTCATGAACGCCGGCTTCCTGCGAGGACGCCCCCTGGTGGTGCTAATCCACGGCTATACGGGACACCGTGACTATGCACCGAACCCCACGATACGGCCCGCTTACCTGGCCCACGGCGAGTACAACATCATCTCGGTCGACTACGGACCACTGGCGCTGGAACCGTGCTATCTGCAGGCGGTGCGTAATCTTCCGACGGTGGCCAACTGTACGGCCCAGCTGTTGGACTTCATCATCGCCAGCCGCATCGTGCCGCTGGAGGACATTCACGTGGTGGGCTTCAGTCTCGGCGGTCAAACTTCCGGCATGATCGCCAACTACCTGCGGGCGGGCAAGCTGCGGCGCATAACGGGGCTCGATCCGGCGAAGCCACTGTTTGTGTTCGCTCCGAACGACCAGAAGCTCGATCAGTCCGATGCCGAGTTCGTGCAGGTGATCCACACGGACGTCTTCCAGCGGGGTATACTGCATCCGAGCGGACACGTCGACTTCTACGTGAACGGCGGTGTGGAGCAGCCCGGCTGCAACATGGCCACCATGATGACGGCGGGCGAGTGCAACCACAACCGGGCGCCGGAGTACTACGCTGAGTCGATCGGGACCGACGTTGGCTTCTACGGGTACCGCTGTGCCCACTGGTACCTGTACATGTTGGGCATTTGCCGAGGAGGCGGCCCGAACCAGCAGCTGGCCATTATGGGCGCGCACACACCCAACACGTAAGTAGCGTCTGTCTATCGGCAACCCGCAGTGGCCACAACGAGCGGACCACATCATCTGGTGCGCGTGGTGGAAAGTAAAAGTAATTTCAACTCCTCCTGGCGGGCTTTCCACAATAACATCGCCCCGATCCGCCCCGCGCGCGCCTTATCGTTCAACGAGGGCATCGAGATAGTTCCATGGCAACGCTCGCCAAGATCATCACCGTGCTCACGAAGCGCGAAGCCGGGTGGGCAACAAGTTGCCAAGTTGTCACATAAATCGTCCCCGCATTCCGACGGTACCGGGCAAACGGGGACCTGGAGTCTCATTACGCGCGCACCGCAAGTTGGCGTTGCGTTGCTTAATCTTAAGTCCTTCTCCTCCTCAGTGGATTACGTAAGACCGGTCCATGACCTAGGCAGTGCGACTAACCTGCGAGACCGGTAGCCCCTAACGAAACTCATGCGCTTCCTCTCTACTCTACTCCAGCGCTCTAACTTACGATCGGTTTCCATTACTCCGCAGGACACGCGGACTCTATTTCCTGCACGTAAACATGATGCCACCTTACGCAAGAGGAAAAAACGTGACGCTCCGCGATGAACTGGCGATCATAGCTGCCAACATACGGAACTAGTGTCCGGCTGGTGACCCCGTCCCCGAGGACACAAAACCCTTGCGGATAATGAGACAAATTACGAAATACATAGCCCTACCCCGTTGGTCCTGATGCGTATTATTTGTGTTTTTGGAATAAAAAGGAAAACATTATAAGCCATAGGTCACACGCGCGGAGGAGAAGGTAAGCGAGCTATTCCCTTCGGCGAGCGTAGAACTGGTTCAAACGCCAGCGCCAGCTGCCTCGCAACCTATCATCATCGGGCCCGGCCCTCTGGCGAATGAGAAAATCGTTTTAATTCGCGGCCCGAGGTGACGGGAACCATTATCAGATGCTATCATTGAGAGGCGCCCTGAGCCACGGTCACGGTGGAAAAAAAATCGCGAATGCTCCCATGAACTTCAACCGCGGCAATCCGCGGCCCTGGCGAGTGCGTGAATCGATGAACAGCGAGCGATTCATTCAATCCGCTCACGATGAACACGGCGCGAAAGGGTTGGAGCGCAGGCCATCCGCGGGCTCCAAACGCATTCCAACGATCAGTCAGTTTCCGTGAAACCAGTGGCCGGTTCGGTTGTTGTGCGCTGCGCCGTTCCAACTTGATCCCCCCCGTGGCGCTCTAGCCGAGCCTCTGCACTTGTAACCCGCCGATCAGTGACCGTTCCACCCTAAATACCCGTTGATCGTGTGGCGAGTGTTTGTTGTTGGGGACCCATCCATAATACCCCCTATTACGCGGGATCGACGATGATCCGTAACGGCTAGTGGCCGTTGAACGAAAAGCGAAAGTTTGTACGCAAGAAAAGCCGACAGAGAGGTGCGGCTGCGCCCCCGTGTGTGATTACGGCGTGGAAAATTATGTGGCCGCGCAATGTGTAACCCGTTCTCGGATCGGATGAAACGGATCGATAGAGAAGAAGCGTTCTGCTGCTGAACGCGCTCGAGATTATTGTAGGCCCCAATCGCGGCGGGTGTTTATGTTTTCAACCTGCCGAAAGCGCAACCCGAATCGAGAGAGAAAACAAAACCAGTTTCGGATGAGTCAATCGTTTTCCCCATCGCGCGCTGCATTCTGTGCCACCAAAAGCAACCTGTCCGGGGTTGCCTAGAAAAGGAAAAACAAATAAAAGGCCAAATCTGAAATGGACATATCGTCACCGTAGGAAACCAGCCAGCGGAACAGCGTCGTCGCAGGGTGGCAACTGTTACTTAACCCCAAACGTCGAAGAAGTGTTAGCAAGTGAAAGATCCGCTCTCCGTGAGCTACTTTGAGCGATCCGGCCGACCGACCACCGGGGAAGTGAATCCGTGAATCCGTGAGATGCCGGGCCGGGCCACATAAGCGAAAGTGGCTGTGTTCAAATACTGAGCGCCAAATTGCGATTGCGTGTCGACCCGCATAAAGCCCTACACCACCACCACCCGATCCCGATCAGCTGGCGCAATCGAACAAAATGCAACTTCCGGTCGCAGCGGTTGGATTGGTTTCCATTTTCTTCGCGGTGAACCCGCGCATCGGGGCAGGTAAAGGAACCGGAGCCGATTTGGGGACCAACATTAAGTGAAGTCAAAGTGGGGGGTCATAAATTATTGTGGTGCTGTTAAAGGGCCCCGCGGTTTGATGACGGATTAAAACTAGTGTCCAGCTAAAAGCCATCCTAGAAAAAACCGGTTCGTGCGTGTCGCGCCTAAGTCACCTTCGCAACAATTCGTTCTGAGCCCATAAAGTTTGTCCTTGGTGTAATGGTCGGCGGACTGCGGAGTCTAAGTATTCTAGCTCTTTGGTGCCGGTCCAAGATTGCCGGTCCAAGATTGCCGGTTTTCCCCATTTTAACCGGCGAAACGAAGCTGAAGCTCTGAAAGTGAAGCCAGCTGGTCGCGCCAGCTGGTTGTCACAATTTAAAGATGACAAATCGGCGCGACCTACATTAACACACAGCATTTGGGAAGCTCGTCCCGCCGCTGGGGGATCTCGCTGTTGTTCGTGTGTCACCCCCGGTGGGTGTCCGCAACACCGTCTCACAACCATATCACGGCCGTCGATCGAATGGATCGCGGGTTCGCGCCAAATCACCTGCATTTAACACGCCGTTGGCACACCCGGCTCGGGCGGCCTAGTGAGGCGCGACTTATTTTCGAAATGATCGCCTTTCAAGGTTAGCGTTTCACTTCTCCTTTTTTTCGGTGACGCCGTGTTCGGCTTTTCCCTGGGGCCTCTCGGGGGGCGATGATGGAGCTGTCATGATGTAACCAGACCGGGTGGACGCACGTTTCACCGCGTGTGTATTTTCGGTGTATTTTGTCGCGGTACGCGTCACGATTCCTTAACGACGGCTCCCCGCCCCGTTTGCCATTTCGTAACAAGGAAGTAACCAGGCGGATCTGCAGGTCGCGCACGATCGCGCAGTTCATCCCGTGCGGACAAAGCAGGCTGCAACCTTGACAACCAAGCCCAGCAAAGCAACCGCCCAGCCATCTAATGTCACGAGAAATCTCGAAGGTGAACTCGCGTACGCTAATTGTTGGGCTGCGAGAATTTGCATACAAGACCCCTCGAGACTGGGGCCGGCTAATCGCTACTACCCCGTCTGTGCCGACTGACTTTGTGGCGAACGAAAGTGAAAGGAGTTTACAACCGGAACGTGGAAACCGGAGACACCGGGACCGGTCGTCTCGTCGTTAGAGTGAGCTGAGCGTAGTGTTTCGGAAGTTAAGCCCGCTGCTCTCTGCGAGAACCTGAGTCATTGCGCGTTCGGAGAGGGAGAGAAAGTGCAACGGGTTGCTGGTGGGTAAAGTGGAGCACAAACCAACCGGGATCCAAGTGCACCGAGTGATGCAATCGCGCGCACCGAAGAAAGCTGTCGTGCTGAGCTTTGGGCATATGCAGGAGGGCAACTGCAATAAAAGCGGCGAAGCTATCGGCGGCGGCCCAACTGTGGCCGCAGGATGCCGTAATGCCCGGGGTGCCATAATCGGTGATGACCGCCCGCGAACACGAACCGCAACATAGTCGGCTTTGCACCGCCATCACCGTGCCGACATTTGTTACTCTATCGCCATGGCTTCCTACCACGTCGCGATATTATTTTTGTGCCGCTTGAACGATGCCTTGAGGCGTCATAAAGGGGGCCCACCTCGAGTGAACTGTGCTCCGCCAAAACAAGCAGATCGTTGTTGTTTTGGGGGAGAAACAATTCGCCAGCCAGTTTTATGAGCACTGCCACTTTATGTTGGCCAGTGGCCAAAGTGAAACCTTTTACTTCCGTTCATCTGAGCATTTAAAAGCCCTCACGCAAACGTGGCACGACAACCGATCGATCATGAAAAGCAAAATCCACGTGAGGTAATTACGCATTCATCTCTCGCTCGGCGTTCAGTTTCGCGAAAGGTCAGCCGGAATTAGACGTCGGGTCGGGCAATCGAATCGAAGTGGCGAAACATTCGAAGAAAAAAACGCAGCCTCAAGTTTTTCCCTTGAAATGACGTGCGTGGCGGACGCCGGCCACTCACGACCCACGACGGGCAAAAGGTTCTGAGGTGATCGAACGGCCTAGTGCTCTGTTGAGGGGCGTTATGTTAGGGGAAAAAAACATCGGCCAAGCGATAGAGGCCACCGGTTGCGTTAGGTCGTCCCTGAAAGTGGAGTAGCCGGAGCAAGGATTGACCACTTGGCGGCTGCGCCCGGCAGCTTTCCAATTACAGCGGCGGCGAAGGTAACGAGAATGGGGCTTTTGGGGTGGAAAATGAAATTTGATATGCAGCTGTGTCACGTGCGGCCCTCGTAGGTTTCGGTTTGCCTTGATAGTCCAACACGAAAATCTTACCTTCCACGCGCTCTTGCGAACCGTCAGTTCGCTGAGCCCTTACACAATTAGGGCTCGACTATGGATTGCATCATACCGTTCAGGTCTAGGACACGAAAGCTGAGCAGACTGGAAACTGGTGGTAAATGCCGGTGCAAAGCATGATGTCGCACAATGGTCGCTATCTGGAGCTCAAAATTAACCAGCCAGTTAGATGACTCTACGGTTCCGCCAAGCCTTGGCCCAGCTTGATGAAAAATGCATTACCCATGTTGTACTGCTTTCGCTTCCCAGCATTGCGTAACGCAAGCCAGCGCGATGTGGGTCAATTACTGGGTTACTGGAAAAATGGATGTTTAATTGTAGACTAGACAACCCGACTAGGCCCTAGTTATTGTTGCGAATCGCATCGTCGCCACGCATTACCGTTTACTGTACCGTTCCATCTTTGTTTTTCCGTCGACCAGCAGCGCAGAAAAAGGAGACCAACAATGTGTTCAATACAACCTCGTGCCTTGAGAAACCGTACCGCTGTCCGCACCCGAGGATCAAGTTCTACCTATACACGCGGCGAACACAGCAGAATCCGGAGCTGATCGACGTCCAGGATCCGGAGTCGCTCTACTACACACACTGGAACCCGACGCACCCGGTGAAGATCGTCATCCACGGGTTCGGCGGTGGGCGCAATCTGTCGCCGAGCCCGGACATGCGCAAGGCGTACTTTACCCGTGGCAACTACAACATCATCATCGTGGACTACGGAACGGCCGTGACCGAGCCGTGCCTGAGCCAGATCGAGTGGGCCCCACGGTTTGGCAGTCTGTGCGTGTCGCAGCTGGTCCGCTACATTGCGCAGCATCCTCGCGGCGTTCCACCCGACGATATGCACCTGATCGGATACAGTGTCGGGGCGCACATTGCAGGGCTGGTGGCCAACTATCTGGGGCCGGCCGAAGGTAAGCTCGGTCGCATCACCGGGCTCGATCCGACCATCTTCTTCTACGGCGGCTCGAACAACTCGCGCGATCTGGATCCTTCCGATGCGCACTTTGTGGACATAATCCACACGGGCGCCGGCATACTGGGCCAGTGGAACCCGGGCGGTCACGCCGACTTCTACGTCAACGGGGGCACCAGCCAGCCCGGGTGCGCTAGTTCGACCATTTTTCGTAAGTTTCCGTGCGGAACCGACCGACGTGCGGGCGAATGCGAATTGAATCCTCGGGGGGCCCTGGCCCTGGCCGTTTTACACCCACAGAGACACTGGCCTGCGATCATACGAAGGGCACACCGTACTTCATTGAGTCCATCAACAGTGAGCGTGGCTTTTGGGCGGGACCATGCCCAACGCTCATCTCGTACCTTCTTGGGTGGTGTGAACCGAAGGACTCCGATTACGTCCTGATGGGGGAGCACGTCACGAAAGCGTAAGTAACCAGGGTACCATTTCGGGCACACGACTCCACACAGGTAACCGTGATATCTTTGCAGGGCCCGTGGCGTGTACTACGTGACGACGAACTCCAAACCGCCGTACGCCCGTGGATTTCCGGGCAAAAATCGACGAACGGCCAAAACCTCCGAGTATAGCGGCGTGCGACGGAAGTAACCCCGAAAGCCTCGCCTTCGTCATCAAAAGCTAAGGGTTGTGATATCGACCCGCGTCGGGTCGCCGAAGTGGTCCAAGTATTATTCATACCCTGTGTACCATCTCGCCATCGACATCGAGCATCACCGAGGGTGGCAGCATCAGCATTGCCAATACGTTTTTAATATATTAGGCAGCTACCCCGACGGGACACGGGGGCTAATGGGGTTTGGAAATGGTAGTTGAGCCAGCCAGATGGTTAGTATATTAGCAGCGAAAGGTTACATTAGCCACTAGCTGTAGCTTTAGTAGCGCGGTTAACGTATCGAGCACATCGAGCTTCTTTCGCAAATCGCACCAAGCGCCAGGCCAAACGACAATAGATGCAATAATCACTATTACTAGTTAATTACAGGTGCCGGCCACCAGGGCCAAAGGATTAGCGCAACAGCGTGCTGTTGCTTATGGCGGCCGGTTAGCTTCGCTTTATTAGGCTCATCTCATGATACGCAGCTTGTAGAAACGGAGTCCCGGACCTGAACATAGGTTAGTGTAGGCACATTGCTAGGATGGGTTCGGTGGGTTTCTCCTTAGAGGGAGGTTTAGGGCGTAAAATAAATGACTCTGCCACTGCAGTTCGGTTGGTTCAGTTCAACAGGTTTAAATATACGCATTTTTATTGGATTGGTTTTGGGGGTTTTGTCACGTTCTTCGGGCTTCGGGTAAGTGAGTCTACACACGCATCATTACACGCGGAATTTGTATCATGCTCCTCCTCCGGGCCCTTGGGCGGCCCAACCGGGCCAATTAGGAATACTGTAACTGTAGAATGCAATATACCGTAAGTTTATTGAACGAGTGATTTTGCCGCCCTTCCCGCTGCTGCTGGGTCTTGTACACCTCTTCGGTTCGCTCCGCTCCTTCAGCCCTTAAGTTAAGCACAGTTACGATGATTTGATTATGATGCGATTATTACAACGAGACGGTTCGAACATTATTGAAACTGTGGCTCCTCCAGGCCCATTCCATTATTTATATGTTTGCTATTTCCGTTTCCCGTTTCCGTGTTTGTGGCGAAACGATCAACGATCGCCCTCTTTGACAGAGATAATACATACGGTGTGTTTTGCTAAAGTATTGCACAGTG
>NW_026454311.1:0-9592 GCF_943734635.1 Anopheles cruzii
CACTGTGCAATACTTTAGCAAAACACACCGTATGTATTATCTCTGTCAAAGAGGGCGATCGTTGATCGTTTCGCCACAAACACGGAAACGGGAAACGGAAATAGCAAACATATAAATAATGGAATGGGCCTGGAGGAGCCACAGTTTCAATAATGTTCGAACCGTCTCGTTGTAATAATCGCATCATAATCAAATCATCGTAACTGTGCTTAACTTAAGGGCTGAAGGAGCGGAGCGAACCGAAGAGGTGTACAAGACCCAGCAGCAGCGGGAAGGGCGGCAAAATCACTCGTTCAATAAACTTACGGTATATTGCATTCTACAGTTACAGTATTCCTAATTGGCCCGGTTGGGCCGCCCAAGGGCCCGGAGGAGGAGCATGATACAAATTCCGCGTGTAATGATGCGTGTGTAGACTCACTTACCCGAAGCCCGAAGAACGTGACAAAACCCCCAAAACCAATCCAATAAAAATGCGTATATTTAAACCTGTTGAACTGAACCAACCGAACTGCAGTGGCAGAGTCATTTATTTTACGCCCTAAACCTCCCTCTAAGGAGAAACCCACCGAACCCATCCTAGCAATGTGCCTACACTAACCTATGTTCAGGTCCGGGACTCCGTTTCTACAAGCTGCGTATCATGAGATGAGCCTAATAAAGCGAAGCTAACCGGCCGCCATAAGCAACAGCACGCTGTTGCGCTAATCCTTTGGCCCTGGTGGCCGGCACCTGTAATTAACTAGTAATAGTGATTATTGCATCTATTGTCGTTTGGCCTGGCGCTTGGTGCGATTTGCGAAAGAAGCTCGATGTGCTCGATACGTTAACCGCGCTACTAAAGCTACAGCTAGTGGCTAATGTAACCTTTCGCTGCTAATATACTAACCATCTGGCTGGCTCAACTACCATTTCCAAACCCCATTAGCCCCCGTGTCCCGTCGGGGTAGCTGCCTAATATATTAAAAACGTATTGGCAATGCTGATGCTGCCACCCTCGGTGATGCTCGATGTCGATGGCGAGATGGTACACAGGGTATGAATAATACTTGGACCACTTCGGCGACCCGACGCGGGTCGATATCACAACCCTTAGCTTTTGATGACGAAGGCGAGGCTTTCGGGGTTACTTCCGTCGCACGCCGCTATACTCGGAGGTTTTGGCCGTTCGTCGATTTTTGCCCGGAAATCCACGGGCGTACGGCGGTTTGGAGTTCGTCGTCACGTAGTACACGCCACGGGCCCTGCAAAGATATCACGGTTACCTGTGTGGAGTCGTGTGCCCGAAATGGTACCCTGGTTACTTACGCTTTCGTGACGTGCTCCCCCATCAGGACGTAATCGGAGTCCTTCGGTTCACACCACCCAAGAAGGTACGAGATGAGCGTTGGGCATGGTCCCGCCCAAAAGCCACGCTCACTGTTGATGGACTCAATGAAGTACGGTGTGCCCTTCGTATGATCGCAGGCCAGTGTCTCTGTGGGTGTAAAACGGCCAGGGCCAGGGCCCCCCGAGGATTCAATTCGCATTCGCCCGCACGTCGGTCGGTTCCGCACGGAAACTTACGAAAAATGGTCGAACTAGCGCACCCGGGCTGGCTGGTGCCCCCGTTGACGTAGAAGTCGGCGTGACCGCCCGGGTTCCACTGGCCCAGTATGCCGGCGCCCGTGTGGATTATGTCCACAAAGTGCGCATCGGAAGGATCCAGATCGCGCGAGTTGTTCGAGCCGCCGTAGAAGAAGATGGTCGGATCGAGCCCGGTGATGCGACCGAGCTTACCTTCGGCCGGCCCCAGATAGTTGGCCACCAGCCCTGCAATGTGCGCCCCGACACTGTATCCGATCAGGTGCATATCGTCGGGTGGAACGCCGCGAGGATGCTGCGCAATGTAGCGGACCAGCTGCGACACGCACAGACTGCCAAACCGTGGGGCCCACTCGATCTGGCTCAGGCACGGCTCGGTCACGGCCGTTCCGTAGTCCACGATGATGATGTTGTAGTTGCCACGGGTAAAGTACGCCTTGCGCATGTCCGGGCTCGGCGACAGATTGCGCCCACCGCCGAACCCGTGGATGACGATCTTCACCGGGTGCGTCGGGTTCCAGTGTGTGTAGTAGAGCGACTCCGGATCCTGGACGTCGATCAGCTCCGGATTCTGCTGTGTTCGCCGCGTGTATAGGTAGAACTTGATCCTCGGGTGCGGACAGCGGTACGGTTTCTCAAGGCACGAGGTTGTATTGAACACATTGTTGGTCTCCTTTTTCTGCGCTGCTGGTCGACGGAAAAACAAAGATGGAACGGTACAGTAAACGGTAATGCGTGGCGACGATGCGATTCGCAACAATAACTAGGGCCTAGTCGGGTTGTCTAGTCTACAATTAAACATCCATTTTTCCAGTAACCCAGTAATTGACCCACATCGCGCTGGCTTGCGTTACGCAATGCTGGGAAGCGAAAGCAGTACAACATGGGTAATGCATTTTTCATCAAGCTGGGCCAAGGCTTGGCGGAACCGTAGAGTCATCTAACTGGCTGGTTAATTTTGAGCTCCAGATAGCGACCATTGTGCGACATCATGCTTTGCACCGGCATTTACCACCAGTTTCCAGTCTGCTCAGCTTTCGTGTCCTAGACCTGAACGGTATGATGCAATCCATAGTCGAGCCCTAATTGTGTAAGGGCTCAGCGAACTGACGGTTCGCAAGAGCGCGTGGAAGGTAAGATTTTCGTGTTGGACTATCAAGGCAAACCGAAACCTACGAGGGCCGCACGTGACACAGCTGCATATCAAATTTCATTTTCCACCCCAAAAGCCCCATTCTCGTTACCTTCGCCGCCGCTGTAATTGGAAAGCTGCCGGGCGCAGCCGCCAAGTGGTCAATCCTTGCTCCGGCTACTCCACTTTCAGGGACGACCTAACGCAACCGGTGGCCTCTATCGCTTGGCCGATGTTTTTTTCCCCTAACATAACGCCCCTCAACAGAGCACTAGGCCGTTCGATCACCTCAGAACCTTTTGCCCGTCGTGGGTCGTGAGTGGCCGGCGTCCGCCACGCACGTCATTTCAAGGGAAAAACTTGAGGCTGCGTTTTTTTCTTCGAATGTTTCGCCACTTCGATTCGATTGCCCGACCCGACGTCTAATTCCGGCTGACCTTTCGCGAAACTGAACGCCGAGCGAGAGATGAATGCGTAATTACCTCACGTGGATTTTGCTTTTCATGATCGATCGGTTGTCGTGCCACGTTTGCGTGAGGGCTTTTAAATGCTCAGATGAACGGAAGTAAAAGGTTTCACTTTGGCCACTGGCCAACATAAAGTGGCAGTGCTCATAAAACTGGCTGGCGAATTGTTTCTCCCCCAAAACAACAACGATCTGCTTGTTTTGGCGGAGCACAGTTCACTCGAGGTGGGCCCCCTTTATGACGCCTCAAGGCATCGTTCAAGCGGCACAAAAATAATATCGCGACGTGGTAGGAAGCCATGGCGATAGAGTAACAAATGTCGGCACGGTGATGGCGGTGCAAAGCCGACTATGTTGCGGTTCGTGTTCGCGGGCGGTCATCACCGATTATGGCACCCCGGGCATTACGGCATCCTGCGGCCACAGTTGGGCCGCCGCCGATAGCTTCGCCGCTTTTATTGCAGTTGCCCTCCTGCATATGCCCAAAGCTCAGCACGACAGCTTTCTTCGGTGCGCGCGATTGCATCACTCGGTGCACTTGGATCCCGGTTGGTTTGTGCTCCACTTTACCCACCAGCAACCCGTTGCACTTTCTCTCCCTCTCCGAACGCGCAATGACTCAGGTTCTCGCAGAGAGCAGCGGGCTTAACTTCCGAAACACTACGCTCAGCTCACTCTAACGACGAGACGACCGGTCCCGGTGTCTCCGGTTTCCACGTTCCGGTTGTAAACTCCTTTCACTTTCGTTCGCCACAAAGTCAGTCGGCACAGACGGGGTAGTAGCGATTAGCCGGCCCCAGTCTCGAGGGGTCTTGTATGCAAATTCTCGCAGCCCAACAATTAGCGTACGCGAGTTCACCTTCGAGATTTCTCGTGACATTAGATGGCTGGGCGGTTGCTTTGCTGGGCTTGGTTGTCAAGGTTGCAGCCTGCTTTGTCCGCACGGGATGAACTGCGCGATCGTGCGCGACCTGCAGATCCGCCTGGTTACTTCCTTGTTACGAAATGGCAAACGGGGCGGGGAGCCGTCGTTAAGGAATCGTGACGCGTACCGCGACAAAATACACCGAAAATACACACGCGGTGAAACGTGCGTCCACCCGGTCTGGTTACATCATGACAGCTCCATCATCGCCCCCCGAGAGGCCCCAGGGAAAAGCCGAACACGGCGTCACCGAAAAAAAGGAGAAGTGAAACGCTAACCTTGAAAGGCGATCATTTCGAAAATAAGTCGCGCCTCACTAGGCCGCCCGAGCCGGGTGTGCCAACGGCGTGTTAAATGCAGGTGATTTGGCGCGAACCCGCGATCCATTCGATCGACGGCCGTGATATGGTTGTGAGACGGTGTTGCGGACACCCACCGGGGGTGACACACGAACAACAGCGAGATCCCCCAGCGGCGGGACGAGCTTCCCAAATGCTGTGTGTTAATGTAGGTCGCGCCGATTTGTCATCTTTAAATTGTGACAACCAGCTGGCGCGACCAGCTGGCTTCACTTTCAGAGCTTCAGCTTCGTTTCGCCGGTTAAAATGGGGAAAACCGGCAATCTTGGACCGGCAATCTTGGACCGGCACCAAAGAGCTAGAATACTTAGACTCCGCAGTCCGCCGACCATTACACCAAGGACAAACTTTATGGGCTCAGAACGAATTGTTGCGAAGGTGACTTAGGCGCGACACGCACGAACCGGTTTTTTCTAGGATGGCTTTTAGCTGGACACTAGTTTTAATCCGTCATCAAACCGCGGGGCCCTTTAACAGCACCACAATAATTTATGACCCCCCACTTTGACTTCACTTAATGTTGGTCCCCAAATCGGCTCCGGTTCCTTTACCTGCCCCGATGCGCGGGTTCACCGCGAAGAAAATGGAAACCAATCCAACCGCTGCGACCGGAAGTTGCATTTTGTTCGATTGCGCCAGCTGATCGGGATCGGGTGGTGGTGGTGTAGGGCTTTATGCGGGTCGACACGCAATCGCAATTTGGCGCTCAGTATTTGAACACAGCCACTTTCGCTTATGTGGCCCGGCCCGGCATCTCACGGATTCACGGATTCACTTCCCCGGTGGTCGGTCGGCCGGATCGCTCAAAGTAGCTCACGGAGAGCGGATCTTTCACTTGCTAACACTTCTTCGACGTTTGGGGTTAAGTAACAGTTGCCACCCTGCGACGACGCTGTTCCGCTGGCTGGTTTCCTACGGTGACGATATGTCCATTTCAGATTTGGCCTTTTATTTGTTTTTCCTTTTCTAGGCAACCCCGGACAGGTTGCTTTTGGTGGCACAGAATGCAGCGCGCGATGGGGAAAACGATTGACTCATCCGAAACTGGTTTTGTTTTCTCTCTCGATTCGGGTTGCGCTTTCGGCAGGTTGAAAACATAAACACCCGCCGCGATTGGGGCCTACAATAATCTCGAGCGCGTTCAGCAGCAGAACGCTTCTTCTCTATCGATCCGTTTCATCCGATCCGAGAACGGGTTACACATTGCGCGGCCACATAATTTTCCACGCCGTAATCACACACGGGGGCGCAGCCGCACCTCTCTGTCGGCTTTTCTTGCGTACAAACTTTCGCTTTTCGTTCAACGGCCACTAGCCGTTACGGATCATCGTCGATCCCGCGTAATAGGGGGTATTATGGATGGGTCCCCAACAACAAACACTCGCCACACGATCAACGGGTATTTAGGGTGGAACGGTCACTGATCGGCGGGTTACAAGTGCAGAGGCTCGGCTAGAGCGCCACGGGGGGGATCAAGTTGGAACGGCGCAGCGCACAACAACCGAACCGGCCACTGGTTTCACGGAAACTGACTGATCGTTGGAATGCGTTTGGAGCCCGCGGATGGCCTGCGCTCCAACCCTTTCGCGCCGTGTTCATCGTGAGCGGATTGAATGAATCGCTCGCTGTTCATCGATTCACGCACTCGCCAGGGCCGCGGATTGCCGCGGTTGAAGTTCATGGGAGCATTCGCGATTTTTTTTCCACCGTGACCGTGGCTCAGGGCGCCTCTCAATGATAGCATCTGATAATGGTTCCCGTCACCTCGGGCCGCGAATTAAAACGATTTTCTCATTCGCCAGAGGGCCGGGCCCGATGATGATAGGTTGCGAGGCAGCTGGCGCTGGCGTTTGAACCAGTTCTACGCTCGCCGAAGGGAATAGCTCGCTTACCTTCTCCTCCGCGCGTGTGACCTATGGCTTATAATGTTTTCCTTTTTATTCCAAAAACACAAATAATACGCATCAGGACCAACGGGGTAGGGCTATGTATTTCGTAATTTGTCTCATTATCCGCAAGGGTTTTGTGTCCTCGGGGACGGGGTCACCAGCCGGACACTAGTTCCGTATGTTGGCAGCTATGATCGCCAGTTCATCGCGGAGCGTCACGTTTTTTCCTCTTGCGTAAGGTGGCATCATGTTTACGTGCAGGAAATAGAGTCCGCGTGTCCTGCGGAGTAATGGAAACCGATCGTAAGTTAGAGCGCTGGAGTAGAGTAGAGAGGAAGCGCATGAGTTTCGTTAGGGGCTACCGGTCTCGCAGGTTAGTCGCACTGCCTAGGTCATGGACCGGTCTTACGTAATCCACTGAGGAGGAGAAGGACTTAAGATTAAGCAACGCAACGCCAACTTGCGGTGCGCGCGTAATGAGACTCCAGGTCCCCGTTTGCCCGGTACCGTCGGAATGCGGGGACGATTTATGTGACAACTTGGCAACTTGTTGCCCACCCGGCTTCGCGCTTCGTGAGCACGGTGATGATCTTGGCGAGCGTTGCCATGGAACTATCTCGATGCCCTCGTTGAACGATAAGGCGCGCGCGGGGCGGATCGGGGCGATGTTATTGTGGAAAGCCCGCCAGGAGGAGTTGAAATTACTTTTACTTTCCACCACGCGCACCAGATGATGTGGTCCGCTCGTTGTGGCCACTGCGGGTTGCCGATAGACAGACGCTACTTACGTGTTGGGTGTGTGCGCGCCCATAATGGCCAGCTGCTGGTTCGGGCCGCCTCCTCGGCAAATGCCCAACATGTACAGGTACCAGTGGGCACAGCGGTACCCGTAGAAGCCAACGTCGGTCCCGATCGACTCAGCGTAGTACTCCGGCGCCCGGTTGTGGTTGCACTCGCCCGCCGTCATCATGGTGGCCATGTTGCAGCCGGGCTGCTCCACACCGCCGTTCACGTAGAAGTCGACGTGTCCGCTCGGATGCAGTATACCCCGCTGGAAGACGTCCGTGTGGATCACCTGCACGAACTCGGCATCGGACTGATCGAGCTTCTGGTCGTTCGGAGCGAACACAAACAGTGGCTTCGCCGGATCGAGCCCCGTTATGCGCCGCAGCTTGCCCGCCCGCAGGTAGTTGGCGATCATGCCGGAAGTTTGACCGCCGAGACTGAAGCCCACCACGTGAATGTCCTCCAGCGGCACGATGCGGCTGGCGATGATGAAGTCCAACAGCTGGGCCGTACAGTTGGCCACCGTCGGAAGATTACGCACCGCCTGCAGATAGCACGGTTCCAGCGCCAGTGGTCCGTAGTCGACCGAGATGATGTTGTACTCGCCGTGGGCCAGGTAAGCGGGCCGTATCGTGGGGTTCGGTGCATAGTCACGGTGTCCCGTATAGCCGTGGATTAGCACCACCAGGGGGCGTCCTCGCAGGAAGCCGGCGTTCATGACGGTGGCCGGATTGAACATGTCCAGTTGGGTTGGGGTTTTCTCCGTTTCTCTGGGGATTAGAACATAGAGGACATTTGGGTGAAGGTGATTGAGGAATACGGCCGAAAGGTGACCAAACGATCGCTTGTTGATAACGTTGGATCAAGGTGGCTCATAGCGGAACAGTCTCATCCTCGATCGTGAACTTGACATCGCTGCAAGGTAGTTGGTTCAGTTTTGCCAGTCACGAACGTTATCTGAAGAGCCCTAAAGTACGTCATTTGTTGACATTATAGTTGACACAATGAACATATAAACGGGAGGGGAGATGCCACTTGTAGTACACTTTACGCGTGCACCTGGCCTAGAAATGGCTCACCGATCGGTCTGGATCGTTTTGCTGGGAGCATTCGCCGTTTGTCAGGCGGCAAATATTCTCTTCATGTCCGGCGTTCCTTCGCCGAGTCATTACATATGGTAAGAGGCTAATTTTTCTTTCCCGACACACATCTTAACAATACCATTTCTTTTTGTCCAATTTCTTGGAACAGGCTTCGTCCACTGATGAACGAGATGGGTAAACGTGGCCACAATGTGACGGTGATCAGTGCCGATGTGGAGAAGAAACCGCCACCAAACCTGACCTACATTCATCTGGAGAATTTCTACAGTACAATGTACAACACCTCGTTGCGGCAGAAGTTTGACTTTTTCGCTATGGCCAACGAAAGCCCGACGACACTACTCAAGGTGTTCCATGAACTAGGGCTGGACCTCTGCGAAGCAGCCATCAAGTCGGAAGGGCTGCACTCGCTTCTGTCCTATCCGCAGGACTTTAAGTTCGATTTGTTTGTGAGTGATTACATGATCGGTCCGTGCGTTTCTTCAATGATACTACACCGCTTTAAGGGAGTTCCATATATCCCATCCGCGCCATGCAATGCCCAATCGACCGCTGCGTCATTGATAGGTTCGTTCACCTACTCGGGCCTAATTCCAAATATCGTATTTGATGCACCAGAATCGATGAGTTTTGTGCAGCGAGTGAAGAATCTCTACTACGATTTGTACGATGTGATACTCCACGAGAGCTTTCTCGTACCACAATCGGAGCGAATTTTCCATAAACGCTACCCAAATGCTCCGAGCATTAATAGCTTTTCCAAAAACGTGAAAGTGTCCTTCATCAACGTCAATCCTATTATCCAGTACAAGGAACCGATGATGCCGAATATGATACCGGTCGGCGGAATGCAAATCCAACCAGCGAAGCCACTACCGGCGGATCTGCTCAAAGTGGTTGAGGGAGCTAAAAATGGATTCATTCTCTTCTCGCTCGGCAGCAATGCCCGCAGCGATCTGCTGGGTCCCGAGCGCATTACCAACATTCTGACCGCGATGGGGCGGCTCCCGCAGTATCAGTTCCTGTGGAAGTTTGAATCCGACGAGGCCAAGCTACCGATGAAGGTGCCCAAGAATGTGTACATTCGTGCCTGGATGCCTCAGAACGATTTGCTGGCCCATCCCAACATTAAACTGTTCATCACACACAGCGGACTACTGAGCACCCATGAGGCAATCTGGAACAGCGTGCCGATCATTGGATTCCCTGTTTTTGCCGACCAGTTTCGGAACATAAACTACTGCGTTGACGCCGGTATCGGTAAGCGACTTTCGATACACAGTTTCCAGGCCAACGAGCTTGTGACCGCCGTTAGGGAGATGTTGGGAGACAACCAGTACGCCGTAAG
>NW_026454312.1:0-9588 GCF_943734635.1 Anopheles cruzii
CGTAAAACCGTTGACAAACATAATGCGGGTTGATCCGGCCAAGTGCCCCCCACCCCCACCGAGTGGCAAATGAATTTGTCAGCAGAAAGCCGAACCGGGAATGTGTGGAGTCGATGCACCGTCAAAGTTTCCGCTGCGTCCGGCGATGTCGGGCAGGACGAACCGCCGACTGAACACCCCGTTTGAGGTCGAGGCGCCCTTCTGGAGCGTCGGCAGGATAAACTCATCAAGCTTAAATCCGGACTAGCCTCCTCTAGGGGGCCTGCCGAACCGACCGCAGCATTCCGGGACGTCCCGCGCCGTACGCGCCGCGTGCAAGAAAACCGTAAAAACAAACCCAGGAGGGCACGACGACGGCGTGTGTGTGTGTGCCTGGTGGGCAATAAAATTGAAACCATTTCCGCCCCCCCCCCGTTGGCGCAGTGTGTGTGCGGGTGTGAGTGTGTGGTGTAAGTGGCACCGGAAGGCTGCCTTAGACAAATGACACCATTGAGCAGGAAGCGTTATACTTTCGACTAAAGCTTTTACCTTTCACCGACCAACTCCCGGGCCGGGGGGTCAGGGGGGTCTTTGGGGTTCGTCCATCCGTCACGGAAACGGTGCACAGGCAGGCAGAGAGAGAGAGAAAGAGAGCGGGACGGAGTAGATGGAGTTTTTGTTTCATTTCGTTGAGTGCTCCTTCGGCCAGTGGGTCCCGTCCCTTTAGCGGTGCTTCCGGATTCTTCCTTTCCGTTTTTCCGCGGTCACCCACTGCGTTCCCCCCCGGGACAGCACTTCCGCCATTGCCGCAGCTCCCCGCACCACCGGGCCGGTGGATTAAGCCCGCTGAAAGGCGACGGCGATCCCGGCGTTCGTCAGAAAACAAAAAAAGGTGGCCGCTCATCCGGGAGCGCACCAGGAGGTCCTGGATGTTTTGGGCCCTGCGAGAGAGAGGTCGGTGTCGGTTGCTCGTCGCCGTCATTTGCCAGAAATTTGCAGCCCCGTATCACCCAACCACCGGATGGGTTCTGAAACAAAGAAGCATCGAGAGCGACCAGCGTTCCGGAATTGTGCTTCGGAGGGACGAAGAAAAACGAATCCTTTCACCGACACACACACACACACACACAGACGGTACCGATTGCAGCAAAAACGCATTCCCCGCCCCGGCTGGGGCGCGGTGCTAAGTTATTAGTTTGTTTGTGCACTTTCCCGTCCCGGCGAGCCGATGAGTCGGGCGCATCGGTCATCAGCAAAATGGGACGTCTTTTGGCGTTGAAGATCCGGTAAAAACACACATACAGACACACACACATACCGGTGAAGGCAAAGTGCTAAACGGGGAATTTATCATGTCTTTCTTTCGTAACCCCCCGGGCGCGGGTCTGACGTCCTTGAAGTAAGTAACGTGCCACGGGGCACGGATTTAACGTCTGCTTAGCGACAAACGACTGTTCGGGTCGTCCTTCGCCTTCGCCGACTCGCACCCCGACAATGCAAGTTACCGAATGATGGCGCACCGAACGCAGTGGAAGGTGTCGAATGTTTTATGCATTTCCGGTGCAGCACCAGAGAGCATCTTCACCACCTTTCGCTCGTCATTCGAGAGAACCGCCGCAACTGCATAATGGAGCGATAGTGCTCCAGAGCACCGGAACGGCCACCGTGCGGAGTTTGATATAAAAGTAATTATTTCGAGCTTTTTTATTTGTCCACCCCGCCTCGGGTCAGTGTTTTGGTGTTGCCAACTATGCTCAACGGTTACACTTTGTCTCTTACTTTTTCCAATATTGCGCAATTCTGTTTCGGTGTGGTCTGGGGCCTATGAAAATGTTAGGACTTTAACGTCTTTAGGAATACATTCATGGGGTTTTGTATTCGCCAATTGTGGCCTTGTGACAACAACAAAACCGTTAGCCAAGTTAGCCCTAGGCAAGGCTATTCTGTAGTGGACGAAATGCCACGTATTGATTAAGATAATCTTGTGTTGTGTGGTTGTGCGTTGTCATGTTGAAAAATTTGTTGAAAAAAATTATTATGTCCTTTATCCCATTCTCGTCCTGTTTTGGCCTAAGCTTGCTTCAAACACATTAATCGATGTCGACGGCGTTGTCCACCAATAATTTCATTAGGTTTTTAAAGCTCATAGTACACCACACCTTTCATATCCCTCCACATGCACAACATATCCTTTGCACAGTCAATATTTCGCTTTGGTTGCGATGCGCCAGGCTGTACTCAGGCAGTTTTTGTGTGTGGAATTCTCGATGTCACTCAGTCGATGGGAAACTGTCATGTGGTCAACTCCGACAAGTTCATTTTGCGTCTGACATGCATCCTGATCAAGCAGTGCTTCGCCATCGTCAAATTTTGCTTGCTGTCCAGGTCGCTCTTGGTCCTGCTAGTCAAAATCATCACATTTAAACTGCGCAGAAAACATCTGACACGTTCTTTCAAAAAGAGCATGTTCATAATAAACAGTTTTCATCATGTTGAAATGATGAAGAAGTACTCCCTGGAAAAACACTTTATCGGGAACAAAAGTCGACATTTTCAGATGCTTAAAAGAGGTGTTGTTTACACGTTACCCAAAAAACCTATACTGCGTAATGACAGTAGCGGTTAAAAACATATTTCATAAAAAAATTGCGACATTAAGTGCGTAATGCCATCTATTGTAAAACCGCATGAATTAATTAAAAGTCCACTCCGTGAGATCCTATCCTATCCATGAAAATCCATGAGATTTAGCGTTTGGCTTCAACATGTCAGTGGCCGAAGACGGTCCTTCGTAGCAAGTTACATTTCACATCACGTCATTTACCAGGGGTGTGCGTTGAGATTGAGACTGTTTTTAACACACAAAAAATGTTTATAAAATTTGAATGCGATTTTCTACATTGTTCAAAGTATGTGGCATTGCTAGCTATACATTTCTCCTATCTCTCTGCTAAATCATGGATTCCCAGACGAAAGAATTCTTCGACTTTTTAAGTAAACTAATTAGTCATTCCATTTCGACTTCCTCGTAGAAAAACGAAGGGCTGCTCAACCAATACGTGTCGCATCGATGAAAATGAATGATATTCGGAAAGAGCCAAGTCTGGTGAATAACGCGGGGAGGGATAGCAACTCCTATCCAAGTGATTTGATAGTATCCTGAAACATTTTTGCTTTTTTGGGCGCCTAGTGCTTGATTCCACGGGCCACCAGGCGCCCCCATCGAAACCCACTAGAATTGCATTTTGGTCATTTTTCGATCAATGCATGGTTCAAATAGGACATTTGTTATCAGTAGCGATCGGAATTAACGTTTGCATCAGGTTTTAGAAGCTTGTGAAACACCACACCTTTCTGTCCCATCAGTAAGTCCGTTTTTTGGAGTCCTTCGATGCTTTTTTTTGCTAAGTCAAAATCGCCATTTTGAAATTTTTGAAACCACTCAAAGCACTACGATCTTCCAAACACAAATCCCGACAAGCATTTGGTGCGATTCCGAAGCAGTTTTCTTCAAGAGGAGCAGAAAAATAGTAATCCCCGCCATACGTCATTTTCAGGTACAAAAGTTGTCATGGTCTAACCCTTTCAAAGATGGGTTGCAAACCAAATTAATTTTTTTTTCGACCTGAAATCATTTACCGGATGTCAAAACAAGGTAATGATGAATGAACCGCTAAACTGAGAAGTCCCATTCGACAGGTACAGCCATCTTTTTAACAGTCTCAATCTCAACGCACACCCCTGGTAATATTTCACATCAAGTTTACATAACGACTTACGACTTAGGATTCTTACATTAATTTGATCCTTTGCTTTCTCCTGGAGAACACTGGTAAAGTTCATTGTGGATTACCGTACATAATGCTACTTTTAGCTAATTTGACAATCTTATGAAGTGGTAAACCTTCATTGAAGTGAAATACACAAATGAATAGTCAGTGTAAAAGTAAAACGAACATAACCCTCTTGTAGTCGTCACTGAAGGGTCCCCGATAACAAAACCAAACGAAGCGTTAAAAAGGATGCTGAGCGGTGTGCTGTGTCCTGCTGCAGCCACCAAGACGTTGTTCAGACCATTTATTTCATTCAGCAAAAACTGCAATCCGCTAAATGGCTAACTAACGCGAGTCTCAACAAAAACGAGGCTCATCGAGTCACGTTCTAGACTTAGTGCGTCCGGGACGTAAACAAACTCGCGATCTCGAGCATCCAGAGTGAAGCGAAAACACGCTGTTGTCGCTAAACGTGGCATCGCTTAGATACAGTCATACTGAGCCAAGTACCGTATTGGACAGCGCGGAAATGGCAGTCGAGTCGGCTCTATTCAAGCGATCTGTGAGTAGTTACAGTCCTTGAGCATGAAAACATTACGACGGTGAGAGTATTAAATAGCCTACTGGTAGTTCTTGGTTCGTGCTTTACTTGAATGTCTTTACGATATGCTGTCCTGTACGCCTATTCACACTAACGGAGTTTGAACGGTTTCTAAAGGCCACAATCTTTAGTGGCCGGCTGCTTTAAAATCGCAGCTACGGCAGCTGAACCGTGCAAGGACCCTGGACGCCTGTGCGGGCCAAACATAAATTCCCCCATAGTCTAGTACCTCTTGCAGCTGTCGTCTTCGGCCGGAATACAACACTCGAGTGGAGCCTTTGGGGAAAAAAAATCTTTTCGAAGCGAAGATTGTACATTGTGGCACACTGGCGAGGCGAGTTTATTGTGAAGGGCTCATTCTAGATATCTCCAGCATGTTTAGGGAGCGTGCGTGAAGCTACTCCGCATATTCCAGTCGATGACTGTAATTCTCACTCGGCTTTGAGCACGTCAAATCGCATCCACCCCATAGACACAACCAACACTAAATCTTACCCCCTTTCGGTCCCACTTTATTCTCTCCACTTCAGACGGGTCCGAAGGATTTGCGATCCTCCCGTTCGCTGCGCTTCTGACGGGCGCCCTGTTCACCATCGGCATTGCCGTGCTGCTGGTCGTCGTACTGGCCATCCGCCGGAAGCGGGACGGCCACGGCACGGGACTTTGCGACGGCAAGGAGAAACACATCGGTAAGCCCACATACTCTTCCTAGAGCGCACCGACACCGCGCTACATTGCCCCTTTGGTTGTCTTTGCAGGAATGGACATCACCGTGACGACACCGCTCGAGATGGGCATGGGCCAGCAGAAGTACGTCGTCGCCTACACGCTCAAGCAGGGCGTCGAAAAGCAGCCGGACATCCTGAATGCCCAGAAAACCCAGGGCTCCGCCAGCGTTCCCTCGATCAAGGATATGGGCGGCCGGACGGGCTCGCCCGTGGGTATGCGTCCACCCGACGGCCCGGTCTACGCGGCCACCTCTGCCACCGGCGCTGGGTATGATCAACAAAAATCAACACCTTCCAGTCGGCAGAGCACCCTGAAGCGAACCGCAGACAGCACCGCCAACAGCTACAGCTTGCTCCAGCAGCAACAGCTGACCGGCACCAGCAAGTACTCTACGGAGCTGCTCGACTACGAGAAGCCGTACACGGCACCGACGGCGGCGGCGGCGGCAGCGACGACAACTGCCGGCGGCGCGTACCAACACTCGCTCCAGTACAACCACAACCCGCCACCCCTGGTCGACCCGTACACGTACAAGAGCTCCCCGAGCGACACCGGCGGAGGCGGAAGCGGAGGCTATCGGTTGCCGGCGCTGGCGGCCGGTGGCGACTTCCACCTGCAGCCGGACGTGGACTACCGGTCGGCTCACCACCCCAACAGTAGCGGCGGTAAATCGGCCGCCGGCGGGACGGGCACCCAACCGCCGCTCGTTGGCCGCACAACAAACACGGGTCAAGCCGTGAACCCCGAGTACCGCTACTCCGGCTCCGAGTTTGTGACGGATCTGCTCGACTTCAGCAGTGCACCGTCGCCATCGTCCTCGCACTCACATCCCGGGCTCGGGACGTCGACGCTGACGAAAAACCGAAACCGACAGCATATCATCACCGACACGCTGCCCGGCCCCGAGAGCTGCGTGTAGAGAGAGAGAGAGAGAGAGACAGATAGAGAGAGGGTGTTAAGGATGCGCTCCAAGAGTGCTCCAAGTCCGGAGCCCGATTTACGTTGCGATGCATTGTTGCCCATTGTTGTTCCCGTTGCCTCGTCGGGCTGTCCGCCTGAGCCGTGAAGGCTCTCCAGGGTTCGTTATCGGTTCAGCTTCCCCAACCAGCGCTCCGGAGCTCGGGATCCTTATAACGAAAGTTTCGGTTAAACGGGCACAAAATGCCAGTTTTTTATTGATTTGCCAC
The DNA here is from genome assembly GCF_943734635.1 of Anopheles cruzii. Lineage (NCBI taxonomy): Eukaryota > Metazoa > Arthropoda > Insecta > Diptera > Culicidae > Anopheles > Anopheles cruzii. The sequence continues at coordinate 6,270 of NW_026454312.1, forward strand.
GATCGTTATCACGGTCGTGTGCACCGTTGACAGCCGGCCCAATGGGCCGTGCGTTCACTTTATCCGATCGGTTGGTGGCGCTTGAGTTTAAATAGTAACCGAGCCTATGTTTTTTTTCACGTGACATCTGAGGCTCTGTGAAGCCAGGAAGCCGAAGTTCGCGCTGATGCGAATAACCAATACGGTTCGCTACCGTACCCTTACCCTGCAACCGGAAACGAATAGAGAGACAAATAACGAGACAGTCTTCCATTAAGCAAACGAGACAAACCTATTACACTAACGCCGATGAAGTAAAGTCCCGATTCGGCCGGGCCGCTAGAGCATTTGCAGCGTAGTGCTGCGGTTCGGTTTTACCCGGTTCGATCATTTCAGATTGAGGTTTTACTTAAACGGATTCGCCACGGCCACCACGGTTGTGGCAGTTTAAGGAAGCTCTATCGACTCCTTTACCATACAACGATCAAGACGACGCATTTGCAAAGCATTCGGTGAATGGTTTGGATAGTTTTAAATATTGTTATGAGTTCCTGTCCCCCTTTTTTAAAGGGTAGTTTGGTTGTCCGAACGAAGCGTATACTGCAAAATATCAACACAACAAACGGCCATATCGCTCCCATATCCCGTCGACGTCAATCTTCTCAACTACTTTCGTACCTCGCGATTTAACGTTCGTTTTCATCAGCCAGAAGGAGTGAGTAGAACGTATTATCAACGCGAAAAACAGTAGAGGTGGATCGTTTCTATTTCGGGCCGATGAAAGAATCGTTAGAGCGGAATATTTTCCCCCAAAAACTATAGAGCATATCCTACAGCAGTCAGCGTGGCCCGCACTTCCTATGTATTGAAATGTGTATCATGTAGAAAAATGAAAGCGGAAAGAAATTGGCATCTGAAAACCAGAAAAGACTATAACGTCATATCAACCCAAACCGAACCCATTGTCATTAGGCGAGCAGAGCGAGCAGAGCGTGGTTCGATCGTTCTCCGCAGCATGCATCACCCCGAACGGTGCGAACCCGATATCCGGTCAGTCTAGCCAATTTGTACATATCCGTCTTCTAGTGTAAATTGCGAATCCGGCCCGATCGAATCCTCCGGCAGGCTTCAGGCGAGATTGTAAATAGCACCAGGACCGTACTAGAACCGACCGGCGCGCAGGGTTCGCAGAATCCACTTAAAATCCACTACGGAGTGTAATTGTTACTGCTACCCAAAACCTAGACCAATTCGACCGAAAGGCGACCGTCGTCGGCCGCGAGACTTAATCCGGACTGCAACGTTATCGAACTCTAATCAACCCTAGCCCAACCCAACAAAGTTACGAAGCGCGTGTACAGACGGGTGAAATCAGCTACGTTTAGGTTGACTGAGTGTGTACATACGAATATAGTTTAAGCGCAGAAGTTGAAGATGAACCGGCCGACCGGCCTACACTATACGCGGCCGCCGAATGCTGAGCCGACGCGGATGTAGCCTAACGTGAACGCGGCGGGATGTGTTGATAAAACTGCTTGTTTTTTATTGTTTTTTGTGGTCAGGAGTCTAAACTTCGCAACGAAAACAAGCTCCAGCAGTACCAGCAGGAGCGTGCAATAACGCTCCGATGAGTCAATAAAAAGTCAAAGTAATGGTGTTTTTGTAAAAAAAAAAAACCGAATCGTGTCCGGTGTTTGAATCATTGATGACAGGCGTAAACCAAGAGTAACGCGCTATGTTTAGCTAGTTGTTGAAGGTTGTTAATCAGACGAGTGAGTTTCTGAGTTTTGTCAACGGTCGGTCGATTCTCTCCCTCCGAATCGTTCAAGTACATTATCTCGGATGAAATTTTTCCGCACGCCCGGCAACATGAACCATGTCAAAGAGATTCGTCAAATAACTTCCCAACGATACACCGGTTGTGGAAAACTTCCGGAAAAGCTACCCTTCCCGTGAAGGAAAACTTGCGAAATTTTTGGCAACAATCGCACACAAGAAAAGCACAGGACGAACATGTGAGCGCCACCTGTGTCTGAGAACGAAATATCGTGCTGAAAAGCACCTCTATGGGACCGAGAGCTTTCGCAGTGTTCCGAAAGTTCATAGACGAATGGTCCTTGCGAAAGGCACGTCGTTCCACCAAAAGCTGTTTGTGGCACTTTCATTTAAACTAAAAATATTTTCTACAGTCTTTGCAATTATAACATTGTATGATGATGACACACTTTGTAGCGCAATATGCTAAACTTAGCTTCTTTGGAAAAATGCGCCCTCGGTCATGATAAAACGTATTTTCCTATAGACATTGTAAATGCTAACCATTTTGGCATAGGTTATAGTTGGGAAGCAATGCGTGAGCGTTCAAGATCGATTTTTGGCTTTCATGCGTAAAATTTCTAAGATTTTCTAATCCGATCATACAATGACTTTTAATCGTAACGTGTCAACCAATCAAACTGAAGCGGCTTACGGAAAATAACGAATGCTTTAATAACTAAACAAACAAAAATACACCATTTTTGAACGACATATAAATTAAGCAAAACATTTGAGACATTTTTGTCCCCCGTAAGGCAATACTTAGGCCACGGGCACTCTCAAAGTAATGCGAGGGTCTTTGTTAGATTGATCCTCATAACAGTTTTGGTTAGTTTGATCCTAAATATTATTAATTGTGTTGTGCATTAATTGTGTTTTTTTAGCAATCAAAATTTTAAATAAATTGAAAAACATGTACTTCGAAAGAATGATATAAAATTTAACGGGCTCTTAAACGGGACGTCTAATGCCTCCCAAAAGATGCCGTGAACTCTAGATTCCCATGGGTAAATGCTAACAGAAAAGTGGCAGCGAATGTACTAATAATGGTAGGGAACCAATGAGTCTTACGTTTGAAACTTACATTGTCTGACCGCCTGATTTCGATTACAGCAGCTTATTGTGAAAAATGAATTGATGAGACTTCTGAAAATTACACGAAAATTTTTTATCTCATGGAATTATCAAGCTACCAATCAGAGCACATAACATTAAAAACAAACTTTTTTTAAATTGTGTTTAGAAAAAAAATGAAAATGTTAAACATGAGCAAGAAATCTTTTCAAAATATTTTAAAATGGTAGCTTGTTGAAAAAACAGCCCTCAGTTAGAAAATAACAGCTCTTGAAGCATTTTAGATTTGACGCTACAAAACGGATACACAAGAACACAAAAAGGACACACAGCAGTTGAACACCTCAAAACTTAAAGGTAAATTCCTAAAACCAATTTTATTATGAAGTTGAGAAATTACTATTGTTACCAATAGCCGCCGATATTGGTAGAGCCAGCTAGCCGCCTT
>NW_026454313.1:0-9572 GCF_943734635.1 Anopheles cruzii
TCTTTAAAAGGAGCTTCATCGGTATCGCAGCTCACCAAATGACCAGAGCATTTGTTTAGAATCCTCTCTTTCGATTGAAATATCAAAGGTTCACGTAAAACTGTGACATTTCCACAGTAAATTCCTTTCGCTTTCAGGCAAGCGCTCAACAAAAATTTGCTAACAGGCACACCGGCGCTAATGACATTGTTTGTTTGTCGGGAGAGGCACCGCCCCGTGTCCCGTCCTTTTCCCTCGGGCTTGAAGATCACTTTCCATGCTCACGACCGACCCAGGATCATCTCGTTGCGATCCCAACCGAAAGCGAGTAGCACCATGGAAAGTCGACAAAAGTTGCCTCTTCGCCGCATATCGGGAATCTTGCACCAACTAGGCAGAAGCTCCGTTCGCGATCCAGGCGTAAAAGCATCAAAGGATTCGGAAACGGTGGCCACCAAACACGATTGTCGGGGCAATAGCGTGAGTAGCGTCCACAGACCGCACGGTAGCTATCGGCCTAGGGAGAAGGAAATTATCGGGGAAACTTTCAGTTTTCAGCCCCATCGGTAGCGTGTTGGCGTGGTGATCATCACTCCCACAATGGTAAGGATTAGGGAGAAGCAAAGACGTTTGTCACTGGTGAGTGCAGTGGAAGAAGAAACTGCATTCCCTTCGGTGAACTTTACCGAAAGCAACGCTGCCGGAATCCGCGTCTTATCGGGCGGCAATCACAGCGAGGGCGCTCTCCGGTGGCACGATTATTTAAATCGGTTTTCCAACCATGAGCTTTTATTTGAATAGGCTACCGCGAATAGGATACCGCGCACCATTGGCGGCTGACTGCGAAAGGCGACTGTCCCAGCTGGAAGCCGACTGGAATTCAATGAGTTGGAAAATCGCCTGCTGTTTGGCTTCCTTCGGTGCATCCGGTGGCCGGGAAGAAAGATCTAACAAGGCCCAGCGGGCGAAAGTTGGTCGTAATTGGCCTCTCTCGGCGGTGAGTTGTGTCTTCTGCTCTTTTGCGCCGATCGGTCGACCGGGAATAGTTTATGGATCGATTGTTTGTGGCCCGGGTCCTACTATGGGAATATCTTGTTGGTTGGCAAAATGTGAAGGGCAAGTGACAGTGAGTATGTCCATTCCGAGGGAAGCGTGTTCATCTACCGGGGTGACAGATGTAACCGATGGAACCAAGCAATGTCACTGTCTGATTGGGCCCTCTTCTAATGCATTTGGAGAAGATTTATGTTCAGGTGGCGCGAGCGTTTCTGTTTAATTCATCTTCTTCAGAAAATTTGTCTTCTGTCTAATAGGATTACAATACTTTCTTCGTGAGCCAAGAAACTTCACTCTTTCTTTTTAATTTGCGAAAAATGAAGCCAAATTGATTGGAAAGTCTTTGGCCGGCCATTTGGATGCTCCCAACCACGAGGTAATTTATTAACACTTTCAAGAAAAGTGTTTCATTGTAACCTTTTTTTTAGTTTTTAATTTGAATCGAGTACCTGGGCGCGAAATCAGATCACTAGAAAGTGCTGCACCAATGCACCTTTCGCGTTTGATGGGTTCCAAAATTGACCTATCCAATTAGAGAAGCAAAAGATCTCCCGCAAAACATAACTTTTTTTGTTCGCTTGGCCGCGGTTCAAATGTCATTCGGTAAGGCTTGTTTGTGGCGAACGCGCACGGACGCCCCGACCATTAACGCCCACCCCCGGGCTCTAGTGAGCCGCGTGAAGCCGTTTTACGCAAAACACATCCCGCAACATTGGCGTCGGCGGGTCTAGAGCAGTAGGTCAGCCGGTTGAACGGTTAATAAGTGGGCAACGCCCCTCGGCCAGCGATGATGATGATGATGGTAGCGGGAAAAAAATTGGCGTCTAATGAAGTTGTTATCATGCTTCACCCCGGAACCGAACGAATTGCTTCGGCCACCAACACATCCAATTATGCTGTTGCTCGAGAAACAAACCGCTGCAGCGCACAGCAGCAGATGGTTTATCACGTCGTAAAATCGCACCGAAACAAGAAAGAGCACACCGTTAGACTACCGTTTTTTTATGGAATGCCGTGTTGCCGTGCAACCGCAAATCGGGACGCGGTGTTGACCTTACGGAACGATGATTGATTTTTGGAGCCAAAGAAATTCTACGGCACGTCGGCACGCGAACGGGAACACTTACCCAATATTTCGAGCTTCTTGGTGTTGAGAATATCCTCCCAGTTGCCGAGCACCCGGCCAGCCTGCTGCCGGACGCACTGGCTCGGGTTGGACTTGAGAACACACAGCGCTGTTTCGAGCAGGGCCGACGAGTCGACTGGAACTGTGGAGTAGCAGAGAGAGAGAGAGAGAGAGGCGCAGTAAACGTTAGTAACGGGAATGTTTAATGTTTAATGTATGTATGAATGTTACCATTCATTACATTGATTTAACATTATCAATGTAATGAATCTAAGAACTCAATGTAAGGTTAACCATAATAATGTCTGCGTAGTTTTTCGGCATAAGCACGTCCTTTGGTCTTGGTCACTAAAAGCTGCTTCAAAGTACAATTTCAATTGAAGTAGCCACGGGTTCGCTTTTGGACAATATTGCCTCTGAGCGTCCTGTTTACTCGAATTATTCTGAATAATTGCTGCCGTTTCGTAAGTTACTAACTAGAACTTTTATCAGCGATAAAAGAGGGTTGTCCAACTATTTTGTTAACAAATTATTCCACCACGTACTATTAGGGCTGCTGTTTTAAAATAATTAATTGCCCCCGCATTGATGTAAGAATCTAACAGCGTGTATTGGCGCTATATAAATCCTCTGATCTGCATATTTTGATACATAAGATCGCAAAAGACGGTATAAAAGATCCGGTTGCACTGGGTGGATCATTTGGAGCACAAACAGCGGGCGCTAGACAGTGATATCATAATGGTATGGTGTAAGCCCTGCATCGTGGCGTTAAATACCATTTAATAGTGGTGCAACATTTTAATGCTACACAACCGATGCACCGGAGTGTGCATCGCTCTAGATGCCGCTGCTCCACATCCGGAACCCGTTCGCAGCAACGAGAGTTTTCTCGACTTGCGAGCGTGATTTGTGCCCATTCTACAAGCCCTAGAAATGCGTCCCTTGACAGTGACGATTTTGTGGCGTTGGCATACCGACCATTGCCAGCGGGGCTGTAATTAGCCGACCGCACCATGGCTCCGAACTGGGAGGCTCCGATATGGGGAATCAAAACCGCAGCCTTTCGCAACTGGCCGGATGATGGGATTCCGGTTCCGGAACCGGTGAGACCGTTAGCTGGGTTGGCGTGAAGTTCTTGGCTCGCGCGCGTGATGATGTAAGGAACACCAAGGAGCGCGCCCGCGCGCTGTTGACCTAGTCCAGGACAGGGTTGCTCCCCATACCGAAAACCGGCTCTTATCGCAGCGCTGGTGGGCAGCCAGTGGCCAGTGGCAGAAGTGGGACAGTGCGTCGCTCGGAACAGGATCTTTTTGCGGATGCGTCCCCGTGGCCACGGCAGGAAACGCAGCAATGTGGGTCACGTGGGCTGGAGACCTGCCTCGAACGAACTGCGAACGCGAACTTCCGCGTATGTAAATCGGTTTCGGACGAGAGACCGGCGTCGATCGATGATTCACAGCGGTGACAAACTGACGGCCATCGAAAGGCCGCTTCCTCGAATGGAAAGTGAAAGCTCCTCTGTTGTCGCTTTAGGCGGTACGCAGACGCGCTTCGTTTGGTGCAGCAGATCGTTCGACGTTTCAAAACTTTCCTTGGCCATCAGTTTTGATTTTTATGGAAGGTCGATTGGTGATTTCGTATTAATGTATTATTTTGTTCTGCGGAGTTGTAGGTGGGTGTTTGCGTGGGAGCTTCGCACTACTCCGCGAGATTCCTTCGGCGGTTGACTTTCTAATTGTTTTTTTTTTTTTTGCAAATTGGGCTCGTTACGAAACCGTTCAATTGCCGTCAGATGTTTCCAATGCGTCACTTTTTTCAGTGTTGTTTACTGTTGAATCCAATTGCGCACTCCATTTTCCATTGAGTTAGGAAGCGGAACTACATGTGTCGGACATTGGCGGAGAATTGAATTCAACATCGAAACAAAACCATCAAAAGTAGGCTACGACGCCCAGCGTCAATTCCGGCCACGGCCACGCTAGTGTGTGCGTGCGGAAAACATTGAATTTCTATTGATTTACGATTCACTTTCGTGTTTCTGGCGTCTGGCCGAAGGTAATGTAGGTCTGTTTCGGGCCGTGGTTCGGGTTGATGAGGTGTGAAAAGTAGTGCCCAGTCCGGCACCAGCACGTGTTGACCATTCGGGTCACTGACCCGCGGGGGGTGCGTATGAAACATGCTCCGATTCAGTTGTTCAGACGCACGTGAACGGAAAGACGGATTTAATAACGAAGGACCGCAATAAAAACATAATGTTGTAGCATAAGTTTACTGCTATTTTGTAGACCGGTTTCCCCTGTTTTCCATTTTAATGTCCAGCTCTCGGCACGGCGCTTTATGCGGCCCCTGGCACATTAACGGTCATTCTTCAAGCCCAACCCAACAGGTGCCGACAGCTGGCAGCCTGCGTGTCGTGGAGGTTAACGATGAACCAGTTGCAGCCAACGACCTTGGACCATCGGGGCTCAGCGCCGTGACCAAGACCTTTACGAGGCCACGCCACGAAAGATACATCACTCATCAGCAGCTTCCAGCGCCATCTAATGCACCTTTCGGTGATTCGGAACACTTTCTCTCAAACGCATCAATACGCACCAGTCTTGCTGGGCGTTGGATTCGACTTACGGACGATCACCCAAATGATGATGTGCGGTCATGAGATGCTAAAGACAGAGAGAGCGAGAGCGAGCGAGAGAGCATAGAAAGTAAAACCGGACCGAAGGTGCGGTGAACGATTCGTGTCGCTATTTTTTGCCGCCCGAGAAGCCATCTACGGAAGCTGCGGGTAATTTGTTTACTTAGCACTTCGGGAGGATGAATGTAATTTGGGAGAAATGGCTGAACGGAGCCGGACGGGTGTTTTGAGGCCAGGCGTTGGCTGTATCATGGGTGAGCCATTTTCTCGGTGGTCATCGTCAAACATCGTAAGTCCTAATGCTAATGGCAGCCCGGTATGGAGGCTCGACGACAAGCGATCCACTGTGAAACACATTGTGGGCTCTTTAAAGTGCGCTGCATTCGATGACTAAAACCAATCAAAATGTAAGATTGCGTCACTTTTGGATCACTTTAAAAGCAAAATACTGGGAGGGGCACTTAAGCTTGAAGTCTTCACAAACGAATGGTGATAGTTTTAGTAGTAATATGCTTACAACTATCAAGTAAATGGCATTGCGAAGGGTTATTTGTTATCATCATAATACAGCAGGAAAGGAATCTGAAACAAGCCTCGTACGAGTAATTTTCTACGTCAGGATAAGGAACGAGATTTGATGCATTTGATTGGCAAACAGCACCACCAGGCACCGACAGGATTGTAGCCGTGCTCGTAAAAAAGAAAGAGGCAGTTGAGAACGAACTTGTTCAAATCATTGAAATTCTTCCGGTCAACGAACGCCTTCTCGAAAAATGCAAAACCTCAAGAAGAAGCCTACAATGTAAGAGTGCACCAACGCAGGTCCAATTTCTTCTTCTCAATTCTGATTGCTCACAAAGTAGTGTCCCACGTAAGTTCATCAACACTCCTCGTCTGTGCCTAATTGGGAACCTTATCGAATGCCAGTGACATATCGGTATGCACGGAACGGCTTGCCCTTCGCCGACCGATGAAATTTCCATCGATAGGAATGCGCTACTTGAACTTCACCCAATGCCGGCATTTACTCACGCAACACACGAACGAATGGATAGCAATAGAAAAAAAACAATGATCGATTCAAAAAGTATCGCAAAGATTTTCCAACTCACTTACCAGCGTTTTCCACTTTCTCATCGGTTTCCACCGGGATGGCCGCTACGGTGGCCAGCACGATGATGCAGAGGGCCCCAGCGACGGCCGGGGGCCGCAACCCCCAGTACCGGTGCCTGCCTATGCTAAGCATGCCGTTGGATGTCACCGTGCCTCGGTTCACTACCTGTCGACGCCGTCCGTTTACGTTGTGCGTGCGGGTTGTCGCGCTTCCGGAACTGCTGGCGTCCGAAATCCGTGTGAGATCACGAGAAGGTGTTCAATAACAGAGAGTGTGACGTGTGTGAGAGAGAGAGAGAGAGAGAGAAACAGTGAGAAACCAAAGCAGGATCGAATGAGACGGAAAGGAACGGCCACGGGCTTATTATCGGTAACGGTCGAGGCTCGCGAGAGAGGTCGTGTTGTTGTCGAAAAATTTCGCTGCCCACCGCTCATAAAAGCGGGTCAGCCTCAGCCCGGACGTGTATGTATCCTATGCCCCAATAACTCCCCGTGCCGCCCAGAGTCAGGCCAGGGGTGAAGAAAATTTATTCATTTCCTTCAAACACCACACACACACACGCTCGAGCGAGGAGAAAAGTTATCAGCCCCGAGTAGCCTCGATCTCGGCCTTCGGGGCGTCGGCGTATTTAGCGCGTAACATATCGACCACCGGACGGAGCATGGTTTTTTTTTGTATAAAGAAATAATTACACATATCAAAGGAAAATATGAAAATGGGATTCAAGGGCGGCTGCTCACGGACGGATTCGCAAATTTATCTACGCGTCGGGACACTTTCTCGCGTGATCGGTTACTCTGTTAGTGGCCCCTTGGCGACGCCGTTCTGCCGAGGGTTGGTCAGAGAAAGGTTGCTTTCGCACTCGTCTTGTTGTTGTGTCCGCAAAGGAAACCACGCACTCACTCTCAGCGTTCGCTAGTCACTATCAACTGTCAATTTTGATAACGTTTCCTGTCACAAGTCACAAGCACAGCGAACTGAGACGTAAATTGGTCACTCTCCAAGCAACGTCGTGTAACGAAAAACATAAAAAATTCACCCAACAAGCGGGTGCAGACTCTTCGATACGTACCGGTTCAAGATCAAGGTAACATTAAGCGTGCGCTGCTTCCGGGCGATCGGTTTTATACTGCGGCGCGTCACGAGCGGCGCGAGAAAGTCTTTCACTCACCTTCGCGCCGATGAGCAGTGATCGCAGCAACATTTCCGTTTCGGTTCGGGCTCGCTTTTTCTTTCTCTCTTTATCTCTCTCTCTCTCTCTGTTGCTCTCTCTTTCTCCTATTCACATCGTGAGTCGACAGTGCGTGAGCCGAAGAAAGCGGTGAGCCTTCTGGTGAGCACAAGCACCGGGAGCCGATGATGCTGTGCGACGGTTCGCGAAGTCTGCAATGTAACGGAATTCAACTTTGGAATGCCATCTCGAGGAGCATTAATAAGACATCGAGATTCGAACGGTGCGTGAGCTCACAGTACTCGGCTGCTGACCATTCTCACCATTCGTCTAACGCTTGCCGCTGCCCACTCGCAGGTGCGTGTGGGCAATAAATGTTGCCACCCGAATCCGGTCGGTCGGTTGTTTCGCCATAGTTCACCGAGCCTCGGACATGGCGGTCCCAGTTTCGGGCCGATAATGATCCGCCGTGATGATCCGCCGATCGGAAGCATGCTCGGCGAACGATTGCTGTCCGATTGCTCTCAGATATATCCGCAAAGGGTGCCGGTGCCTTGCGCATCCAAAAGGGTGGTCGGTGCTGTAAACGGACTGTAAACCGCGTTGTTCGGCTTGTAGTAGGTTGCTTACCTGCCGGAGGGAGGGCCGCGCGTTACTTAATGAAACTTGCTCGCAGGATGATCCGGTTTCCGCTCCAGAAGGGCGTTTTTATGGGTCAGTCTGGGTCTGGCGGGCGGTGTTTTGAGGTCACTCATTGCAGGCAGTGTGCAGTGTTGATGCAACTGCAGTTATCTTTTTATGATTTCATTATCAATCGGAAGCAGTCTGCGGTGTAGTCGAAACCTACACCGTGAAACCAGTGCAACTGCCAGTTTTTAGGAGCCAGGCAGATATCATCAAATTTGTCTATCCGACCGTTCATCGACAACGGCGACGGCATGTTTATGTAAGTTTCGCCATCCCACGCACATCAATGAGGGATGAGGGCCCGCCGGCTATCGTGAAATGTGATCGAGCGAAATCAAATCGTCATCAAACGAAATCCTGGGGAAACGCCTCGGAAGTATCGCATGAATTTAAATTTACGACCTGTTAGCGAGTCGATTCGCACGATAAGCGACCGAATCCGTTTCCTCATCCTGATGTGCGAAACGGACACTGTCGCAAACACACACATTTTTGGAGGGACAGTTTTTTCAGTCGTTACAAAATATGTTTGAAAAATATTACCAGTTTTGCCTGTTTGCTGATATTGATTCCACGAGAAGATCGAGAAAATGATCACTGAAACCGAAGATGATGCTTGAAAGTGAAAGTTTTTGGGAGGTTTTTTTGCTGACCGTTCGCTGTTGGAGTTGGTCGGTGTCCAGATTGTGTGTTGGATTCTATAATTAAAAGTGTTTGTGCTGAATTGATTCGGTGCTTAGCATGTCTTTATCGGCTGGGTGTACATAATTAATCTCGCTCTGTTCTGCGGAAATGAAGTACATTGTAATGTGTTTAAAATTAAACTCGGAAGTAATCTTTTCGATCGCTCGACTCGCTGAATTGAATCACTCAACATCCTCGGTACGAAGGCATCCCATTTCCCTTTCCGAATCACATTTTCTCGCGCAATAATTATCGTTGGGCGATTCGTAATGGATGGTCCATCGCAAGCATCCCAAGCCAAGTCTCAATCGGCTTGATGAATTCCCTTTTTCTGCAAGGAGCTGGACCCGTGTCATCGCCATGCCGATAGTTGGATTCTTGTCTTCTTCGGACATTTGTATCGTCTTCCGTCCGTGCCAGGTCCGAACGAAATGGAATTTGGAAGGACAAACAGACAACCGTTTGGGTGAACGCAAGCAACCAAGCAAAAAATAAAAGGAAAACTCCCTTCGTTAACGATCGATTGCGCGGAGAAAGAAAGCCCCGGACCGCGGTGGTGTTACCGTGGGCGAGGAATGCCCAGGGAGGCACATTAGCGGATTAGAAGCATCACGTACTGGTCGTTTATCTGCCGCACGGATCCGTTTGTTAGTGGGGTATGCTTGCGCAGACCATTGAGGTCCATTGCGAAAGTGCATCCTGCGCATCAGTGACCACCGGTTGCTGACCGACACGTGTGTCGTTTGGTTGGCCGCACCTTCTCCCTCGATTGCTCGCTGCAGGCCTAATCGACCACGAAAAGCAATATTGTGGCCACTTTGTGGACCGGCAGAGAGATATTGTGCTGCTGTGGGAGATAACCAATCATCCACAATGTTTTGATGATTTTAAACAGTCACAAATTACTTACCTGTAGGCTGTATTGAATCTATATATATAAAAATCAAGTTGTGTCTGTATGTCTCAAGTGAACTCCGAAACTACTGGACCGATTGACTCGAAATTTGGTATACAGGGGTTTTAGGGGCCGGGGAGTGTCGTTATCATGGTTAGAAACCCCTCACCCCCCTTGTTATGACATTTCGTCATAACGCCGACTGTCAATGCGGGCAGTGCG
>NW_026454314.1:0-9572 GCF_943734635.1 Anopheles cruzii
TCTTTAAAAGGAGCTTCATCGGTATCGCAGCTCACCAAATGACCAGAGCATTTGTTTAGAATCCTCTCTTTCGATTGAAATATCAAAGGTTCACGTAAAACTGTGACATTTCCACAGTAAATTCCTTTCGCTTTCAGGCAAGCGCTCAACAAAAATTTGCTAACAGGCACACCGGCGCTAATGACATTGTTTGTTTGTCGGGAGAGGCACCGCCCCGTGTCCCGTCCTTTTCCCTCGGGCTTGAAGATCACTTTCCATGCTCACGACCGACCCAGGATCATCTCGTTGCGATCCCAACCGAAAGCGAGTAGCACCATGGAAAGTCGACAAAAGTTGCCTCTTCGCCGCATATCGGGAATCTTGCACCAACTAGGCAGAAGCTCCGTTCGCGATCCAGGCGTAAAAGCATCAAAGGATTCGGAAACGGTGGCCACCAAACACGATTGTCGGGGCAATAGCGTGAGTAGCGTCCACAGACCGCACGGTAGCTATCGGCCTAGGGAGAAGGAAATTATCGGGGAAACTTTCAGTTTTCAGCCCCATCGGTAGCGTGTTGGCGTGGTGATCATCACTCCCACAATGGTAAGGATTAGGGAGAAGCAAAGACGTTTGTCACTGGTGAGTGCAGTGGAAGAAGAAACTGCATTCCCTTCGGTGAACTTTACCGAAAGCAACGCTGCCGGAATCCGCGTCTTATCGGGCGGCAATCACAGCGAGGGCGCTCTCCGGTGGCACGATTATTTAAATCGGTTTTCCAACCATGAGCTTTTATTTGAATAGGCTACCGCGAATAGGATACCGCGCACCATTGGCGGCTGACTGCGAAAGGCGACTGTCCCAGCTGGAAGCCGACTGGAATTCAATGAGTTGGAAAATCGCCTGCTGTTTGGCTTCCTTCGGTGCATCCGGTGGCCGGGAAGAAAGATCTAACAAGGCCCAGCGGGCGAAAGTTGGTCGTAATTGGCCTCTCTCGGCGGTGAGTTGTGTCTTCTGCTCTTTTGCGCCGATCGGTCGACCGGGAATAGTTTATGGATCGATTGTTTGTGGCCCGGGTCCTACTATGGGAATATCTTGTTGGTTGGCAAAATGTGAAGGGCAAGTGACAGTGAGTATGTCCATTCCGAGGGAAGCGTGTTCATCTACCGGGGTGACAGATGTAACCGATGGAACCAAGCAATGTCACTGTCTGATTGGGCCCTCTTCTAATGCATTTGGAGAAGATTTATGTTCAGGTGGCGCGAGCGTTTCTGTTTAATTCATCTTCTTCAGAAAATTTGTCTTCTGTCTAATAGGATTACAATACTTTCTTCGTGAGCCAAGAAACTTCACTCTTTCTTTTTAATTTGCGAAAAATGAAGCCAAATTGATTGGAAAGTCTTTGGCCGGCCATTTGGATGCTCCCAACCACGAGGTAATTTATTAACACTTTCAAGAAAAGTGTTTCATTGTAACCTTTTTTTTAGTTTTTAATTTGAATCGAGTACCTGGGCGCGAAATCAGATCACTAGAAAGTGCTGCACCAATGCACCTTTCGCGTTTGATGGGTTCCAAAATTGACCTATCCAATTAGAGAAGCAAAAGATCTCCCGCAAAACATAACTTTTTTTGTTCGCTTGGCCGCGGTTCAAATGTCATTCGGTAAGGCTTGTTTGTGGCGAACGCGCACGGACGCCCCGACCATTAACGCCCACCCCCGGGCTCTAGTGAGCCGCGTGAAGCCGTTTTACGCAAAACACATCCCGCAACATTGGCGTCGGCGGGTCTAGAGCAGTAGGTCAGCCGGTTGAACGGTTAATAAGTGGGCAACGCCCCTCGGCCAGCGATGATGATGATGATGGTAGCGGGAAAAAAATTGGCGTCTAATGAAGTTGTTATCATGCTTCACCCCGGAACCGAACGAATTGCTTCGGCCACCAACACATCCAATTATGCTGTTGCTCGAGAAACAAACCGCTGCAGCGCACAGCAGCAGATGGTTTATCACGTCGTAAAATCGCACCGAAACAAGAAAGAGCACACCGTTAGACTACCGTTTTTTTATGGAATGCCGTGTTGCCGTGCAACCGCAAATCGGGACGCGGTGTTGACCTTACGGAACGATGATTGATTTTTGGAGCCAAAGAAATTCTACGGCACGTCGGCACGCGAACGGGAACACTTACCCAATATTTCGAGCTTCTTGGTGTTGAGAATATCCTCCCAGTTGCCGAGCACCCGGCCAGCCTGCTGCCGGACGCACTGGCTCGGGTTGGACTTGAGAACACACAGCGCTGTTTCGAGCAGGGCCGACGAGTCGACTGGAACTGTGGAGTAGCAGAGAGAGAGAGAGAGAGAGGCGCAGTAAACGTTAGTAACGGGAATGTTTAATGTTTAATGTATGTATGAATGTTACCATTCATTACATTGATTTAACATTATCAATGTAATGAATCTAAGAACTCAATGTAAGGTTAACCATAATAATGTCTGCGTAGTTTTTCGGCATAAGCACGTCCTTTGGTCTTGGTCACTAAAAGCTGCTTCAAAGTACAATTTCAATTGAAGTAGCCACGGGTTCGCTTTTGGACAATATTGCCTCTGAGCGTCCTGTTTACTCGAATTATTCTGAATAATTGCTGCCGTTTCGTAAGTTACTAACTAGAACTTTTATCAGCGATAAAAGAGGGTTGTCCAACTATTTTGTTAACAAATTATTCCACCACGTACTATTAGGGCTGCTGTTTTAAAATAATTAATTGCCCCCGCATTGATGTAAGAATCTAACAGCGTGTATTGGCGCTATATAAATCCTCTGATCTGCATATTTTGATACATAAGATCGCAAAAGACGGTATAAAAGATCCGGTTGCACTGGGTGGATCATTTGGAGCACAAACAGCGGGCGCTAGACAGTGATATCATAATGGTATGGTGTAAGCCCTGCATCGTGGCGTTAAATACCATTTAATAGTGGTGCAACATTTTAATGCTACACAACCGATGCACCGGAGTGTGCATCGCTCTAGATGCCGCTGCTCCACATCCGGAACCCGTTCGCAGCAACGAGAGTTTTCTCGACTTGCGAGCGTGATTTGTGCCCATTCTACAAGCCCTAGAAATGCGTCCCTTGACAGTGACGATTTTGTGGCGTTGGCATACCGACCATTGCCAGCGGGGCTGTAATTAGCCGACCGCACCATGGCTCCGAACTGGGAGGCTCCGATATGGGGAATCAAAACCGCAGCCTTTCGCAACTGGCCGGATGATGGGATTCCGGTTCCGGAACCGGTGAGACCGTTAGCTGGGTTGGCGTGAAGTTCTTGGCTCGCGCGCGTGATGATGTAAGGAACACCAAGGAGCGCGCCCGCGCGCTGTTGACCTAGTCCAGGACAGGGTTGCTCCCCATACCGAAAACCGGCTCTTATCGCAGCGCTGGTGGGCAGCCAGTGGCCAGTGGCAGAAGTGGGACAGTGCGTCGCTCGGAACAGGATCTTTTTGCGGATGCGTCCCCGTGGCCACGGCAGGAAACGCAGCAATGTGGGTCACGTGGGCTGGAGACCTGCCTCGAACGAACTGCGAACGCGAACTTCCGCGTATGTAAATCGGTTTCGGACGAGAGACCGGCGTCGATCGATGATTCACAGCGGTGACAAACTGACGGCCATCGAAAGGCCGCTTCCTCGAATGGAAAGTGAAAGCTCCTCTGTTGTCGCTTTAGGCGGTACGCAGACGCGCTTCGTTTGGTGCAGCAGATCGTTCGACGTTTCAAAACTTTCCTTGGCCATCAGTTTTGATTTTTATGGAAGGTCGATTGGTGATTTCGTATTAATGTATTATTTTGTTCTGCGGAGTTGTAGGTGGGTGTTTGCGTGGGAGCTTCGCACTACTCCGCGAGATTCCTTCGGCGGTTGACTTTCTAATTGTTTTTTTTTTTTTTGCAAATTGGGCTCGTTACGAAACCGTTCAATTGCCGTCAGATGTTTCCAATGCGTCACTTTTTTCAGTGTTGTTTACTGTTGAATCCAATTGCGCACTCCATTTTCCATTGAGTTAGGAAGCGGAACTACATGTGTCGGACATTGGCGGAGAATTGAATTCAACATCGAAACAAAACCATCAAAAGTAGGCTACGACGCCCAGCGTCAATTCCGGCCACGGCCACGCTAGTGTGTGCGTGCGGAAAACATTGAATTTCTATTGATTTACGATTCACTTTCGTGTTTCTGGCGTCTGGCCGAAGGTAATGTAGGTCTGTTTCGGGCCGTGGTTCGGGTTGATGAGGTGTGAAAAGTAGTGCCCAGTCCGGCACCAGCACGTGTTGACCATTCGGGTCACTGACCCGCGGGGGGTGCGTATGAAACATGCTCCGATTCAGTTGTTCAGACGCACGTGAACGGAAAGACGGATTTAATAACGAAGGACCGCAATAAAAACATAATGTTGTAGCATAAGTTTACTGCTATTTTGTAGACCGGTTTCCCCTGTTTTCCATTTTAATGTCCAGCTCTCGGCACGGCGCTTTATGCGGCCCCTGGCACATTAACGGTCATTCTTCAAGCCCAACCCAACAGGTGCCGACAGCTGGCAGCCTGCGTGTCGTGGAGGTTAACGATGAACCAGTTGCAGCCAACGACCTTGGACCATCGGGGCTCAGCGCCGTGACCAAGACCTTTACGAGGCCACGCCACGAAAGATACATCACTCATCAGCAGCTTCCAGCGCCATCTAATGCACCTTTCGGTGATTCGGAACACTTTCTCTCAAACGCATCAATACGCACCAGTCTTGCTGGGCGTTGGATTCGACTTACGGACGATCACCCAAATGATGATGTGCGGTCATGAGATGCTAAAGACAGAGAGAGCGAGAGCGAGCGAGAGAGCATAGAAAGTAAAACCGGACCGAAGGTGCGGTGAACGATTCGTGTCGCTATTTTTTGCCGCCCGAGAAGCCATCTACGGAAGCTGCGGGTAATTTGTTTACTTAGCACTTCGGGAGGATGAATGTAATTTGGGAGAAATGGCTGAACGGAGCCGGACGGGTGTTTTGAGGCCAGGCGTTGGCTGTATCATGGGTGAGCCATTTTCTCGGTGGTCATCGTCAAACATCGTAAGTCCTAATGCTAATGGCAGCCCGGTATGGAGGCTCGACGACAAGCGATCCACTGTGAAACACATTGTGGGCTCTTTAAAGTGCGCTGCATTCGATGACTAAAACCAATCAAAATGTAAGATTGCGTCACTTTTGGATCACTTTAAAAGCAAAATACTGGGAGGGGCACTTAAGCTTGAAGTCTTCACAAACGAATGGTGATAGTTTTAGTAGTAATATGCTTACAACTATCAAGTAAATGGCATTGCGAAGGGTTATTTGTTATCATCATAATACAGCAGGAAAGGAATCTGAAACAAGCCTCGTACGAGTAATTTTCTACGTCAGGATAAGGAACGAGATTTGATGCATTTGATTGGCAAACAGCACCACCAGGCACCGACAGGATTGTAGCCGTGCTCGTAAAAAAGAAAGAGGCAGTTGAGAACGAACTTGTTCAAATCATTGAAATTCTTCCGGTCAACGAACGCCTTCTCGAAAAATGCAAAACCTCAAGAAGAAGCCTACAATGTAAGAGTGCACCAACGCAGGTCCAATTTCTTCTTCTCAATTCTGATTGCTCACAAAGTAGTGTCCCACGTAAGTTCATCAACACTCCTCGTCTGTGCCTAATTGGGAACCTTATCGAATGCCAGTGACATATCGGTATGCACGGAACGGCTTGCCCTTCGCCGACCGATGAAATTTCCATCGATAGGAATGCGCTACTTGAACTTCACCCAATGCCGGCATTTACTCACGCAACACACGAACGAATGGATAGCAATAGAAAAAAAACAATGATCGATTCAAAAAGTATCGCAAAGATTTTCCAACTCACTTACCAGCGTTTTCCACTTTCTCATCGGTTTCCACCGGGATGGCCGCTACGGTGGCCAGCACGATGATGCAGAGGGCCCCAGCGACGGCCGGGGGCCGCAACCCCCAGTACCGGTGCCTGCCTATGCTAAGCATGCCGTTGGATGTCACCGTGCCTCGGTTCACTACCTGTCGACGCCGTCCGTTTACGTTGTGCGTGCGGGTTGTCGCGCTTCCGGAACTGCTGGCGTCCGAAATCCGTGTGAGATCACGAGAAGGTGTTCAATAACAGAGAGTGTGACGTGTGTGAGAGAGAGAGAGAGAGAGAGAAACAGTGAGAAACCAAAGCAGGATCGAATGAGACGGAAAGGAACGGCCACGGGCTTATTATCGGTAACGGTCGAGGCTCGCGAGAGAGGTCGTGTTGTTGTCGAAAAATTTCGCTGCCCACCGCTCATAAAAGCGGGTCAGCCTCAGCCCGGACGTGTATGTATCCTATGCCCCAATAACTCCCCGTGCCGCCCAGAGTCAGGCCAGGGGTGAAGAAAATTTATTCATTTCCTTCAAACACCACACACACACACGCTCGAGCGAGGAGAAAAGTTATCAGCCCCGAGTAGCCTCGATCTCGGCCTTCGGGGCGTCGGCGTATTTAGCGCGTAACATATCGACCACCGGACGGAGCATGGTTTTTTTTTGTATAAAGAAATAATTACACATATCAAAGGAAAATATGAAAATGGGATTCAAGGGCGGCTGCTCACGGACGGATTCGCAAATTTATCTACGCGTCGGGACACTTTCTCGCGTGATCGGTTACTCTGTTAGTGGCCCCTTGGCGACGCCGTTCTGCCGAGGGTTGGTCAGAGAAAGGTTGCTTTCGCACTCGTCTTGTTGTTGTGTCCGCAAAGGAAACCACGCACTCACTCTCAGCGTTCGCTAGTCACTATCAACTGTCAATTTTGATAACGTTTCCTGTCACAAGTCACAAGCACAGCGAACTGAGACGTAAATTGGTCACTCTCCAAGCAACGTCGTGTAACGAAAAACATAAAAAATTCACCCAACAAGCGGGTGCAGACTCTTCGATACGTACCGGTTCAAGATCAAGGTAACATTAAGCGTGCGCTGCTTCCGGGCGATCGGTTTTATACTGCGGCGCGTCACGAGCGGCGCGAGAAAGTCTTTCACTCACCTTCGCGCCGATGAGCAGTGATCGCAGCAACATTTCCGTTTCGGTTCGGGCTCGCTTTTTCTTTCTCTCTTTATCTCTCTCTCTCTCTCTGTTGCTCTCTCTTTCTCCTATTCACATCGTGAGTCGACAGTGCGTGAGCCGAAGAAAGCGGTGAGCCTTCTGGTGAGCACAAGCACCGGGAGCCGATGATGCTGTGCGACGGTTCGCGAAGTCTGCAATGTAACGGAATTCAACTTTGGAATGCCATCTCGAGGAGCATTAATAAGACATCGAGATTCGAACGGTGCGTGAGCTCACAGTACTCGGCTGCTGACCATTCTCACCATTCGTCTAACGCTTGCCGCTGCCCACTCGCAGGTGCGTGTGGGCAATAAATGTTGCCACCCGAATCCGGTCGGTCGGTTGTTTCGCCATAGTTCACCGAGCCTCGGACATGGCGGTCCCAGTTTCGGGCCGATAATGATCCGCCGTGATGATCCGCCGATCGGAAGCATGCTCGGCGAACGATTGCTGTCCGATTGCTCTCAGATATATCCGCAAAGGGTGCCGGTGCCTTGCGCATCCAAAAGGGTGGTCGGTGCTGTAAACGGACTGTAAACCGCGTTGTTCGGCTTGTAGTAGGTTGCTTACCTGCCGGAGGGAGGGCCGCGCGTTACTTAATGAAACTTGCTCGCAGGATGATCCGGTTTCCGCTCCAGAAGGGCGTTTTTATGGGTCAGTCTGGGTCTGGCGGGCGGTGTTTTGAGGTCACTCATTGCAGGCAGTGTGCAGTGTTGATGCAACTGCAGTTATCTTTTTATGATTTCATTATCAATCGGAAGCAGTCTGCGGTGTAGTCGAAACCTACACCGTGAAACCAGTGCAACTGCCAGTTTTTAGGAGCCAGGCAGATATCATCAAATTTGTCTATCCGACCGTTCATCGACAACGGCGACGGCATGTTTATGTAAGTTTCGCCATCCCACGCACATCAATGAGGGATGAGGGCCCGCCGGCTATCGTGAAATGTGATCGAGCGAAATCAAATCGTCATCAAACGAAATCCTGGGGAAACGCCTCGGAAGTATCGCATGAATTTAAATTTACGACCTGTTAGCGAGTCGATTCGCACGATAAGCGACCGAATCCGTTTCCTCATCCTGATGTGCGAAACGGACACTGTCGCAAACACACACATTTTTGGAGGGACAGTTTTTTCAGTCGTTACAAAATATGTTTGAAAAATATTACCAGTTTTGCCTGTTTGCTGATATTGATTCCACGAGAAGATCGAGAAAATGATCACTGAAACCGAAGATGATGCTTGAAAGTGAAAGTTTTTGGGAGGTTTTTTTGCTGACCGTTCGCTGTTGGAGTTGGTCGGTGTCCAGATTGTGTGTTGGATTCTATAATTAAAAGTGTTTGTGCTGAATTGATTCGGTGCTTAGCATGTCTTTATCGGCTGGGTGTACATAATTAATCTCGCTCTGTTCTGCGGAAATGAAGTACATTGTAATGTGTTTAAAATTAAACTCGGAAGTAATCTTTTCGATCGCTCGACTCGCTGAATTGAATCACTCAACATCCTCGGTACGAAGGCATCCCATTTCCCTTTCCGAATCACATTTTCTCGCGCAATAATTATCGTTGGGCGATTCGTAATGGATGGTCCATCGCAAGCATCCCAAGCCAAGTCTCAATCGGCTTGATGAATTCCCTTTTTCTGCAAGGAGCTGGACCCGTGTCATCGCCATGCCGATAGTTGGATTCTTGTCTTCTTCGGACATTTGTATCGTCTTCCGTCCGTGCCAGGTCCGAACGAAATGGAATTTGGAAGGACAAACAGACAACCGTTTGGGTGAACGCAAGCAACCAAGCAAAAAATAAAAGGAAAACTCCCTTCGTTAACGATCGATTGCGCGGAGAAAGAAAGCCCCGGACCGCGGTGGTGTTACCGTGGGCGAGGAATGCCCAGGGAGGCACATTAGCGGATTAGAAGCATCACGTACTGGTCGTTTATCTGCCGCACGGATCCGTTTGTTAGTGGGGTATGCTTGCGCAGACCATTGAGGTCCATTGCGAAAGTGCATCCTGCGCATCAGTGACCACCGGTTGCTGACCGACACGTGTGTCGTTTGGTTGGCCGCACCTTCTCCCTCGATTGCTCGCTGCAGGCCTAATCGACCACGAAAAGCAATATTGTGGCCACTTTGTGGACCGGCAGAGAGATATTGTGCTGCTGTGGGAGATAACCAATCATCCACAATGTTTTGATGATTTTAAACAGTCACAAATTACTTACCTGTAGGCTGTATTGAATCTATATATATAAAAATCAAGTTGTGTCTGTATGTCTCAAGTGAACTCCGAAACTACTGGACCGATTGACTCGAAATTTGGTATACAGGGGTTTTAGGGGCCGGGGAGTGTCGTTATCATGGTTAGAAACCCCTCACCCCCCTTGTTATGACATTTCGTCATAACGCCGACTGTCAATGCGGGCAGTGCG
>NW_026454315.1:0-9570 GCF_943734635.1 Anopheles cruzii
GGCCACGGCCACGGGAACTGGAGCCTGGCGCATCAAAGGCGCACCGCGCGCCGACACGCTCCTTCCGGATCCGGTGCTCCCGGGAGTGCTTTTAATCAATTTCACATTTTCAATCGACAAAAGCGATCCGTTGCTCGGATCGGCGCGGTTCGCAGAATGAGACGAATTCAATATCCTGAAACCCTGGGAACGACGGTGCCACTCGCCGGTGCCGCCACCGCCACCGGGGACCTCAATCACGAAGATAGCAAAATTGTTGACTCGTGTCGTTGGTGATGAAGGCAAGCAGCATCCGGCACGAAGCCTGTGGCCCCTCTGTCACTCGTGCTCCCGCAGCTTCCGAAGGCGAGGCAATAGTTGACACGACGACGACGACGGCAAGGACGTCGACGGTGGTACGCACGCATAAATCACCTTTTCTGAGAAAAGGGGTTTTTGGGTGCTGGTGCTGGTGCCGGTGCTGGTTCATCATTCATTTTGCAGAACACCCACCCGGTTGGCACCCGCGGGACGTGCGGGGGAAGGATAACATATTTTCATCCTTTCGCCACGGTGTCGACGCCGCCGCCGCCGCCGTCGGCTTCAGCATAGATTGCAGGGTGACATTTTCACCTCTATTAACGCACGCATATGTTCCCGAGGCACGATCCCGAGCCGGTGCAGGTGCCGGTGGAAAGTGGATTTTGCTTTTAGCTAAACGGTTGCCCTGCGCTGCGGTGCACTGTGGCCTCTCGGTCACACCCGACTCGCAGCAGCAGCAGCATAATGCGCCAGTACGCGAACGCCCGAGCCCTTTTAGGACGATGTGTACCATCACCCGGCAAAGCATTAGTTGTCGTTGGCGTGCGGGCGGGCGGGTCCTGGGCCAACCAAATTAACCGGCACACGGATGCCAAGAAAACGGCGGCGGCGGCGGCGGAGGGGCCAAGTAATAGATTTATTACGGGGTCGAGCATATGTTGCGATGCACGGGACGTGTGCCTCCTTGTCACGTGCGGCGTGACGGGAGCGCCGGAAGTTAAGTGCGCGCTCGAGTAATTTGCGTGACGAATGTGGGAACGGTTGCACATTCGTTTATTCTCTCAGACTTCACTTAGTGTCGGGGACGGGAACTTACCAGTTTCCCCGTGGCAAAGCCTTAAGCCTATTGCGCTCAGCGGTAAGAGTTTCCTAGGAAAAGCCTAACCTTGTACCGATCGGGATCGATTTTTATTTCAAAAGTCCATTCCAAGAAGCTTCATCCGTGCGGGGTCGGGGCCCGCCCTTAAGATAAACCGATTCCGGAAGACACCCAGGGCCAGGGCCGATGGATAAAGTCGGTTAGGTCGGTTCAAAGTTTCCCGTCCAGCAGCAGCAGCCAACCAGCGGGCGGGCGAGGCTTTGAAAGCTTTTACCCAGTCCGAAGTTGCTACAGTGATGGGCCAAATTGTAGCACCACTCACGCAGACACACACACACACGGAACCGGACGTAGTAGTTCTGAAGCCATTAAACAACAGTTCCATTACCCGGGCCGGGGTCCGTTTTGTGTCGGAAAAATCACACCGAAACTCACTTTCACGTGTCACGGCCTGTTTGATGCGGGTTTTTCTTACTCCTTGGTGTAGCGCCTACGAGTTTCGGTAAAGTTTCGCGCGTGTGTCTGCCCTGACGATGGGGCTGGAACACGAGAAGCTGGTACGGTCGGTGGGTAAAGTTAGCGCAATTTCATTTCCTCCGGTGGCGGAAGCCACAACAAAATCTCCGAAGCCGCGAACACACATATGTGCCGTAGAGTGCCGCATTCGTTGGTCGGAAGTTGGGCCACGGGTGGGTACCGGTGCAATGCCTGGGTCCGTGTCCCCGCGTCGTAGCACCGTGGGCTGCGACACTTTGATCTTGCGATACCCCACGCTGAGCAGCAACGGCGGCCGTATATGGGGGGTGCTAGTGCGTCGAAGAGTGTCACCTTCGTGGCCCCGAGGAATGGGGCAACCCGCAGCGTAGTACATTCGCCAAATGAATGTAATTACACGTGTCGGGGCTGACAAAAACATCGATAGCAAACATGTCCCACTTTCGCGCGAGGTACGTGCGTGCCGGCGGATGACGTTCCTCTCGTGGGCAGGATGCCCGCCCGTGGACGACCGGCGGCTAATGGTCTGCGTGCCCGCGAAGCTCCACGCGCATCGGATGGGATTCCTTGCATCGGAATGAACTTCTTGTTCCATCAGCGCGCACAGCGTTGGTTAATTATCGGATGGCGGATTTGAGCGCCGGAAGGTAACGCTCGTGAAAAGCCAACGTAATGTTACGTTTGTTGCCATGGAATGGAGTCATCATTGTGGGTCGTTAGATGATAGGAGTTTCAAAATTGTAAAGTTTATCTTTCAATAGCCATTATTGTGGTAACTGGAGTTTCCGTCAATCAATGCTAATTGAAATCTCAAATTACAGTTCGTATTTTACAACGGACGGTTGACCGGTTTGGCGAACAGTTTGATTCTGGTTAATGCAATCGATATCGGCGCCATATTTAAAACTCATTGTTTCTACTTTTTCCTACCAAAAGACGACGTTCAATTGATGATTCTATTTGGTGGTTTAATGCTTTTTGCTTTAATTATATTAATCTGCAAATTAATTAGTTCGGTTTTACAATGGATGGCATTACTCGCAAAATGTCACAATTTTGGTTTATGAAATATGCGTTTGACAGTTGCTGTCATCACGCATCTAACGCAGTATAGGTTTTTTTTGTTGAAATGTAAACAACACCCTTTGTGAAGCATTTGAACATGTCATGTTTTGTTCCTGGTAGAGTGTTTTTGCGGGGATTACTTTTTCCTTACTGCTTCCACGGCAGAAAAGAAGGATTCTTGTACCGAATCGTCACTGATGATGTAAAGGAGAGTTATTACAAGAATCTCGAAATATTTACTGCGCAACGGTTATGCTGTGCATATGGTGGGATATGAAAAGTGTGGTGCACTATGAGCTTTCAGAACCTACTGAAATTGTTTATGGACATTGACAACAATTTATGCGTTAGAAGCAAGCTTTGGCCGTAAAACGACCAAAATGGGATAAATAACATGATAAGCTGATTTTACAAAAAGACAACGCTCGACTTCACATCGCAAAACCGGTCAAAACTTATCTGGAAAATGTCAGATGGAAACTGTTTACCCCCCCGATGTATGCTCCAGATGTTGCAATTTCGAACTAGTACTTGTTCCGTTACATGACTAACGATTTGACAGCACAGCGGTTAATTTCGTATTAAAGTATTGAAAAATGGGTCTCTGAGGGGATCGATAAGATAAGATTAGATAAGAAGTTCTATCGACATGGAATCGAGGAATTCGCTGAAAGATGGGAGAAAGTAGTAGCTAATGACGATAAAACTTTCATTAAGGTAGTCATACGTTTTGTTGTTGTCACAAATGTCGAATAAAAACCGAACTAACTAATTTGCAGACCTAATGTCATAAGTTGCAAATATTTAACACCCAAAACTTGCGTTCAAACTCAATATTATCGTTATAAATAATGGATGATTCAATGTCGAATCGAGTGAATAAGGTTCCAGGCAATTTTGTATAACTTTTGGCTTTTATTAACCGACTTTTCTGCAGTGATGTGTTCCTTTACACCCCAATGATTCATCGCGTTTAAGTTGTTCACAATTTTACAATTATTTATGCTTTGAGAAACGGTTTAAGATGATCACCTTTGCAGCATAAGCAGCTTGTCTCTTACACATTCCAAAGCCCCTTAAGCAAACACAAGCAAAAATACATTAACCAAAATTTAAAACTTTGATCTGTTTACGTGCCGAAATGGGTCCTCTTCCTTTGTCACGTAAATGAACAATTCCAGGATAACTTCCCTTTCAAGCCGACCACTTCCGGGCACACCGGCACTCGTTGATGATTCACGTCTCAAACCGTTTCTCAACCTGCCAACACACCCACAGACACTCAATTCGTCAGTATGTGTGTGTGTGTGTCGTAGTATTTTGTCCTCGTCGTCTTAAAAAGAAATTCGAAACACTCCTTGAGCCGTGAGCCGCACATTCTCTGCCTCGAAAAAGGATGCGCACCGCCACCAAGGCACTGGCTTTTTTATGACTCTTATTATTATTATTCAACGGTTCCCAACAGTTGTCCCTATTGTTTTTCTTCTTTTTTGTTTCGCCGCGTCCGGAAGCCGCCACGACGCCGAAGCCGACGGTGTGGCGGATCTGCTTCAGATTGCTTCAAAGCGAGAAGCGCCCGCGGAACATCAAATAAATGTCACAGTTGAGTGGCATCTCATGTTTCGCTGATATCGCGCGCTCGCTTTTCGTCGGAGATTTTTCCGCCTAACGAGCCTCTAACGCACACACACGCACGCACTCGCGGCCGGCAATGGGTGCAGGAAGGAGTTGAGGCGAAGTTTTTGTCCCCGGCGTGGGCCCGAGCCCGGTTTTGTCGTTTCAAGTTCCAGCGAAGCCGCCACCTCCGCCTGGCTACGGTCGAGTGAAATGATAAGAAAAGGATCTTTAGCGAAAGTGTGCCCGGAATGTTACACCCGGCCGGGGCCAAGTGATGGATTCATGGCATTCTTTCGGTGGCAACTTTCCACCGCCTTCTTTTGCGGTGTTGGGTTTGAGAGAATTAAAAATGTTTACGAGCCCCAACCCCCCCTGGGGGGCATTATTCAAAAGCCGTTGGTCATTGAGTGGATCAATCGGGTGCACTTGAGTCTAGACACTCAAACCAAAGGCCACGTCTCGAAAGCCGCGATTGGCGAATCAAACAGATCCATCAATTTACCTAATTGGCTCTTCGTTCTCTTACAACGCCGCACGCCGCTGATGGCTCGTCTTGTGGTCACTCTTCCCCAGATACTGATCGGATTCAGTTCCGATCTTCCCAAAGTGTAGCCAAACGTAGAGCCACAAATTAAATTGCTTTATATTTGCAGATCGTTTAAATGCGGCAAAGTTCCCGGTTCTCTCGCTATCTTGCCGGAGCTCCGGGCTCCCCCCGGGTAGAACTTTTCCTTCAAAGTGGGGAAGTGATCCTGGTGCCCGCCGTTGCCGCCACGGGTTTGCAATGCAATTTGGCTTATTTCTTGAAGAACGACCGGAACGACTAGAAAGAATCAACACGGCGGCTAGAATAAATGTTTTACCAAACTTTGCGACTTGCGATGCACAACCACACACAGACCAGACAGACGGTGCCGCTCGGTTGCGCCATTATTTCCACCGTCCAATTTAGCTGCCGGTCGCTGCCGGCTGACATTTGTGTTCCATCTTTACGGCGCCGTCGTCCTCGTCCTTATGCCGTACGTGCGCGTGGCTTCGCGACACCGCCCGAAGGACACACAACCGAAGCGCAACCGAATCACATCACCCGGAGGTGTGCCGGCGGCGGTGGAGATGCCGGAGAGACATTGGCATGATTGCATGATTTATGCACCGACTGACAGTTGACTTCCGGTTTCCGCAAAACGTTTCTTTACAACTCGCCCCGATGGTGGATAGTGTTTCGTTCGTTTGCCGTCTTTCGGGCCCGAAAGCGATGGCGTTTCTTTCGTGGGTTTGGCCGAAAAGAAGCGCTAGAGAGCACCGGTGGCGTACGCTGAATGCATTTAATGAATTTCGAGCTAATCGGGTGGGGTAAGAGCGAACCGGAACCGGAAACGGCACAGCGAGTATGGGCACAGCAACGTGCGCTTTTATCGCTCGCTGAAGCTAAAGGATTATGCATGCACCGGTTGTTCATCAATCAAGCCGATTGTTTTCCCCGAGCGCGTGCTGAATGGTCGACAGCCAAGGCCACAGAAAGTGGATCAACGATCTATCAATTAAGTGGGCAAAAAACGTGGCCACTATCTTATTAGATGATTATCGCGTTAATTGCGATGGGCTGCGATAACTATTATTATCCAGATTGCACCACTAATGGAGCAATTATCGTTTCGTTTCACTCAACCGCGAGTCGCGTTTTCCGCGATTAAGCATTCGATTCGCGCCATAAGGCCGGAGTACTCATGTGCTCCTGGTATGGTTTATGAGTGCAAAAGAAGAAGCTTTTACTTCCGCGAACGAGAGATGAAAACCTCGGCCTGGCCCCTCCGGCGGCTCAGGTCGAGATGCAACAATCCGTCGATAATTACACGACCCCTGTGCAGCTTCAGCTTCAAACACGCGCAGCTTTCAAATGCATTTTAGCGGAAGTTGTAGAGCGATGCTGATGTTGCTACTCAGCCCCCGGCTCAGCGCAGATGAGGGCCCACTCCGAGCACCGCCGTTCGTTCGATCGGCATTAATGGTCCTTTGTTATTCTTCTCCCCGCGGGCGTGCGGGGTGCGTGATCATAAAAGGTGCTCGGTGCATGATTGCCGGATCGATTTTGCCGTGGCAAAAAAGTTGGAAAATGCGGTCGTTGGTCGGACGGTGTGTGTGGAGCAATCGATGAGAGTGCTCTTTATGGCCGGGCTGATGTTAATGGCGTCGGCTTTCTGTGAGTAATTTCTCTAATCGAGACTCACTGGGGATGAATCATAATGATTGTGGCGTAGTAAAACAAGTGATGACAGTTCCCGCCGGTCCTTTTGCCTACATAATCCTTTGTATCGGCGCTATTATTTGGTGCCAAAAATAAAGGAAGATATTTTTGAGCTCGAATTCCGTTTACTGCGACAAATTAATTCGCCAGCCAGCGAATGAAGACAAAGACCCCATCGCCGCGCAATCAACGTGCAATATTAAAAGCATGACTGCGAAAAAATAGAACGATCAGCGACTCCATTCTTTGCCCGAGTCTCTCTCTCATCTCGTCGCGTTAAATATAGACCGGGTGAATCTTAAGAAAACTTTGCCCGCCAGCAGTTCCCGTTGCGAGTTCGAACGGAATCAAACGAACCTGCGACGACAACGACGGGTTTTTGTTTATCTTTCGATTAAAAATCATATCTCACCCAAGCCACCCATCGGACCCACGAACAATGCGAAAGTATGCTCGCCGTGAGATAAAGTGGAAAGTTCTATGCGTCCTGGGGGAGGCCAACCAACCGCACCACCACCATCAACTCCGGGAAGCCGGTCCGCCAGCTGGTTGACAAATTAAATGTAGATTAAACGCACCTCGCTCGCGCTCGTGTGAGGACCTTCGAGCAAAAACCACATTACCGGTGGAATGCCTTGGCACTTGGCGCTGTCGCCGCCCATGGGCCGGCCGGCGGCCCACTCCTTCCGAGCCTCCATCATTGGGGAGCAACTTCCCCGCCGGAAAAAAAAGAAACGGAGGGACGAAATTAAAAATACTCTCACGCTGGCGGAAAGTTATAATCGCTTATAATCCTTTATCCGGAAGCCATAATTTCCCCGGACCGGGCCGGAGCACCTGCTGCTGCTCCGGGTGGTGGTCGCGGCGGTGGCATGGAGAATGCCACCCTAGTTTAGAACACCGGTGCCGGCATTTCGGTGGAAACGGGACCCCCGACATGGCTCCGACATGGCAATCGCCCCGAATTCCTGAACGGATGCGGTACCATCGCCGGCGCATCCAGCGCATGGCAGGAAAATTATGACAGAACACCGGGGACCCGGGCGCGAGGGACCACCATCAGGGGGGGGGGTCCCTGGGCTGGGCGACGGGTGTTTAATTTTCTCCCTGCCGGCGCTAAAAACACTGACGACATCAACAACGGAGACGACGACGACGATGAGCCACCTCGAACAGCTTCTGGCAGACTCCGTACGGAAGAACGCGGCCGTTAATGCTCTCCCAGGCACAGCGTGCAGCATGCTCGACTTCTATTGCACCCGGGCCGGGCTCCACTCGGTTACACAGCACGCTGTTGGAGCCGGAAAAAAATTCCCCGGAGCCACCGAGACTTCCGGCTTTTGGTGACGGTGACCGTGCCAGGGCTCCCGGTAGTCGTCGGACGTCGGTGTCGGAGAGAAATAGTTAGTGTTAAATGAAGCCCCACGCCCCACGGTGTGTGTGGCTGCAGGCCTGCAGATTGCAAGGTGCGGAGTGCCTCCGGAAACCTGTCGGAAAGTAATTGTGCCTAAGTTTGTATGAAATAATTTGCATGTGGTTTTGGCCGGCAGGGAGTCCTCCAGCTCAGCCGCCCTGGGTGGGTTTTTTGGGGCAGGACTGGAAGCTATCATAGCCCATTTTATGGCCTCGGTGCAGCAATCGCCAAACATGAACTCCTGCTGCTGCTGCTACTGCTGCTGCTGGTGCGAGGAAAGATTAACGCTGGTCTACGACGGTTTACTCCGGACCGTGGACAAACGGGCCGTGGGTCCATCTGTTTCATCTGTTTTGCGACTGCCGAGCTGTGCTCGCCCGAGCTCGGTCGTCCTTGGGCGAAGTGGGCGAAACAATCTGCACCAGAAACCTCAAAACCACGGAAAATCCTCGAAAGAAACTCCGACCGGGACCAGAGCCCCGGCAGCCAATCCTCATTACATCAGATAGCCCCGGCAGTGGCAGTGGCGCAATGAGCAGCGCCGGGCTTGGGTCCTGCGTTCATCAGCAGCCCATCAGCGGAACAATGGCAAAAACCTCGGCCTGGCTCTCGGACCGGGTACCATTAGCATCATGTGCTTTTTCCCAAATTTGCAAATCATAATACGAATGAGTGCGCACCGCTCTGGCCATGGCCGTGGCCATGGCACGGGGTGCACGATAAATAGTAAATTAACTCGGGGTGGAGCGCAAGGCGGGTGAAAATCCGTCCGGAAAGGATTTCTTTCAATGTGCGAACCACCAACCAAAACACTGGAGGCGCATTTTTTGTGCGCAGAATGGCGCACGATTTTGGGGAATGTTTCTGCAAAGCGCCTCCAGAGGCCACATGTGCGCTGCAGAAGAACATGCAGAACGAAGGCGCTTTAAATTAAAGCGAACGGTACGGCACGGGTTGAACCGTCCAATGAGCGTATGGCTCCCTAGATGGTTCCGTCTTGGAGGTCGGACCGTGGGGCCCGAGATGAAAGAAGCTCCCCGAGCGCTTAATAACGTGCGTTACATAATAAACAGGAATTTTCTTCGGCTTATCAGTTCGTCCTGGTGACCGGAGCGCCCGGAACCTGGGGCCGACAGGCACACCAGCTAGCCAACAGGAGGGATGGCATCGTCGTCTGCATTTAAAGCGCCACAACGTGCTGTACTGTCCGCATCCTTATGATGGCCGGCCCGGCAGGATTGTAATCTGTGTGCGGGTTTACTACAAATTGTTGATATCATTTACGGTTTCATTATCGGACCCGTCCAGTAGAGGGGCCCGTATGAGGCGATGAGCAGCTACTATATTGGTGGCTTTTTCGGGTACGGTGATTAAATTTAACGCCTCTTTGTCCCATCCGAATCCAGGAACTCCGGAAGGAAGATTAAATACTCAATCAAAGCATTATTAGTTAAAGCATTTTTATGCCTTTTCGCAACTTCATTTGTTACAAGCTCACAAGCAGAAGGAGATAGATCTTCGGCATCGAAGTTTCCATAACTCGAACAAGTTGCACCATTACAACCAAAAATTTTGCACCATTTTATTTTCGTTGCGTTGGTATTAGTATAAGCT
>NW_026454316.1:0-9561 GCF_943734635.1 Anopheles cruzii
CGCACTAAATATACCTCATCGATGGTGGCAAAAGAAGTATGGAGGCTCATCGATTTGGCACGCCGGTAACTCCGCTAACTGCTCCGGGTTTGCAGGCCTAACTTACCTTTTGCAAGATGTTTTCCGTTGCTCATGCTGGATGAATCCGTATGCGCTTCAGAGGAGAAATATGGCCGGACAAAACGCTATTGATCAACAAAGAGAAATCGCTGGACCTTTCCGCTTGCACGGTTATTGACAAATGAAAGTTGTTCCGATGCAATAAAAAGTCCAGGAAATCGAGCCGCACCGCTTTTGCAGTGGTGTGCGTGCGTGCTGTCAGTTTGCGGTGTGACAGCAAAGTTCTGTCGAACGTTCAAATTTGGTCGTTTGTTGCGCAATAAACTCCAGTTTTTCGACAAAAAAACATGTTTGAAGATTGTTTGAAACGTTGGGAAAATGGGAAAAACCAACATTGAGTGTTGTGTCTGTAAAAATTTCTCATCTCAAAACGAAACAAAGTGGGCAGTTTTGGCTAAAGTCGTCTTTCTTGATTGTTTACTTTTCGTAACGAAGTATGGTGATCATTCGCGTTTCTTTTTCGTTAGCCCACGTCGTTGTTGAAATAGCAGTTTTTTAACTGTATAGTGAATCAACCACAGGACGATTAGTACTATGGCACACAAGAACGCGTAGACATCGAGTAAATTTGAGCGAATTGTGCCCAGCTCGAGCGTAGGCGATCGAAGATGCTGGACGGTTGGATGACGCACCGCGAACTCGATCCACCAAATTGCCCGTTGAAGTGGGCTTTCGGGTTGATCCCGGAAGTACATGGCCCGATGCTTCATGTTGTCTCGATACGAAGGCGTTTCGAGGACCTTCAGGACGGTCCGGCGTACGTCGTCGGTAGTGATCGAGGCGAAGTCCAGCTTTTCGGCCACACCGGCGGTCACCGATCGTGCCAGATTCTTAAAAATAATCAGTAAAATTGTGGTCATTAGACGGGCTAAACCGGAACCGGAACGTTCGATGCTTACCCGATGCTGGTCGATGAATATTGGCATGCCAATCAGCGGCACCCCAAACCAGGAAGCTTCCTGGGTGCTCAGACCGCCCGAGTGGGTGATGAATGCTTTCACCCTGGGATGATTCAGGATGCTGTTCTGCGGTAACCACGGTCGGATGATCACGTTTGGCGGCAGCGGAATGTTGAGTTCCGACTCGAATTTCCACATGAAATGGTAGTCCGGCATTTGGCGGAAAGCTTCAATGAACACTCGCTGACGGTGCTCGCCGATGGTGTCCGATCGTACGTTGGAACCGAGCGAGAACAGGACCGCTCCTTTTTTCCCTCCTTGAACGAACCGCTCCAAGTCATCCGGCAACGGAGCAGGATCTTTGATGTGCGCACCCCCAATACCGATCACATTCGGCGGCAGTGGTTCTAGCGAATCGAACGTGGGATTTGTATTCAGCAGCATGACCACCGTCCGCTGTTCCAGCTCCCCGAGGTACGGCATGTCTTCGTAGCCAAAGTGCGTGCGCACCATCGTGTCCAGCGCGGGCATAATGTAGAACTCCCGCATGCTAAAGTGAGCGAAACTCATATCATATCAACGTTTTCATATCTCCGATACGGCTCCGATTACCTGGCTTCGGCGAGATACAGCAACGTATTGGACACCCTTTGCAGAAAGCCCATTTTCGATCCGTACGGCAGGGCAAAGTGTGGTGTGTACGCATAGTGCTTATGGCCGCCGGCGATAAAGACGGAGAACGGAGGATTACTGAATGGCGTGAGGCTGACCAGTGGCGGGTAGTGGAACTTATGCAACAGCGGCAACAGGCACGGCCCGCACCCGAAGTCGTACAGCACCACATCGAACCGGAAGCTGTCTGGATAGCTGAGGATCACCTTGAGCCCGTCGGATAGCAGCGCACCCCGGCACATGCCCATGTAGAACTCCTTGAAGGTGAACAACGATTGAAACGCTGTTTCCTTCGCCACTTCGAGCAAATCCAACTGCTCGTCCTGGTAAATGGTGCTATACACCTTTTCGAGCAGTATGTAGGTGAGATTGGTGCGAGATTTATCGCCGTCCTGTGACACAACCGTCACGTTGTGCCCCCTGGCCACCAGCTCCTCCATTACGACTCGATTCCTACGGTGGGCCAGAAACACGGGTCCCTTCAAGTCACTCCTTTTCGGTGCCGTTTCGCACAACTTACCAGATATGGTGGCTAGGGCTCGGTACGGTCATGATGCAAAGAATGTTCGCACCACGCACCACGGGCGCTAAGCGCGCAGTCACCAACAGTAGCACCGCTAACCTTATCACTTGCGCATTCATCGTGGGTTCAGCGACGAATAACTGGTATGTCCCTGCTGACGGTCGTCCACCGCTGGCGGCGATTGTGCAATTGAC
The DNA here is from genome assembly GCF_943734635.1 of Anopheles cruzii. Classification (NCBI taxonomy): domain Eukaryota; kingdom Metazoa; phylum Arthropoda; class Insecta; order Diptera; family Culicidae; genus Anopheles; species Anopheles cruzii. The sequence continues at coordinate 2,409 of NW_026454316.1, forward strand.
CTAAGGCGCAGCGGCATGAGTTTGCTAAAAAATCGCACGCGCCGGTCTATCAACGATTCGCCATTCAAGCGGAGAAAAGGCACCACATGAAGTGCTTGATAGTTGACGGAAGAGATACGGTTCGCGTGATCACACGCGTGAGTTGGCGAGATTGTAATGATACACGCTCCGCCCGAAGCACCGTTGGCCATCGTTTATTGTGTTAGTTGGTTTTTTTCCCAGCCGGTAGAATAATCGCAGCCCACCGCACGCAGCGTGACAGTATCCGGCCGGTTTGGTACACCAGGAGCACGATCGCTAGGAGCAGCAGCAGCTTTACATCGTACAGCTCGGACTGCCACACGGACATGCGCTTCGTGGGCGACTGAATTGCGCCGGCGTCCGGGTGGCGTAAGGCCCACTCGATCCACCACACAGCCCGGTCCAGCGGGTGCTCCGGTTGATCGCGGAGAAGCGCCGAGCGCTGGCGCATCCTCTCTCGGTACCGGGTGTCACCGGTCAGCTCCAGGACGGCACGTTTGATTTTCTCCGTCGACAAAGAATGCTGATCCAGCCGGAGTGCAACGCCAGCCGTCACGGATTTGTGTAGGTTCTGTGTAGTAAACCGAGAGTCCATTAGTGAGGTAGCCTACAAGTGGCCCCCTTGTCACACGGCCCCCGCTCCGTACCCGATATTGATCGCAGATGAACGGAATGCCAATCATCGGAACCCCGTGCCAGGTGGCTTCGTGCGTACTCAGCATGCCGCCGTGCGTGATAAACGCTACGACATTCGGGTGCGCCAGAATGTCGTTCTGCGGCAGAAAACTCTTGATCAGCACGTTAGGAGGTATGGAAAAGTTTGGGTTGCTCTCGAACTTCCACACGAAATGGAACTGCGGCAGCTGCCGGAACGCTTCGAGAAACATCCCGATACGGGTCTCGCCTAGGTCGGCACTGCGCACGTTCGTGCCGAGCGAGAAAAGGATCGCCCCTTCCGGACCGGCGGCAATGAACCGTGTCAGCTCGGCGGACAGTGGCTTTGCGGGCAGTATCTGGAGGCCACCCACCGGTATGTGGCTCGGCGGAATGGATTCGGCGAAATCGACGGAGTAGTGGAAGTTTGCCAGCAACAGGTAGGTCCGGCGTTCCATTTCCTCCAACGGAATCATGCCGTCGTACCGGAAGTGTTCCCGTGCCATTCGCTCTATTTTTGGTAGGAACACGCGATGTCGATACCTGCAAGAAGGGGGGGAGCTCACGAGAAATGGTCCCCACAGCGTCGCCGGCCATTCCGCTCGCTTACCAGTGATCGACGTTGTGCAGCACCCAGTTGTAGAACCGCTGCCATATGTTCATGTCCGAATCGTAGTTGACTGTGAAAAACGGCACGTACGCGTAGTGTTTGTGGCCACCGACGAAATCCGTTGTGAACTGAGGATTGTTGAACGCCGTCACGGCAATCAGGGGTGGATAGCCGAAACGGTGTATGAGCGGAAACAGACACGGCCCGCAGGTAACGTCGGCGATGACGAGATCGAATTGGAATTCGTCCGGGTACGCTCGTATCGTGCGGAGACCGTTCGAGCGTAGCACACCCGTGCACATTGCCGAGCCCCAGGTGTACAGATCGCGAATGCCAAGCAATGCACTCCGGTCGGCCATCTCGAACAGGTCGAGTTCGTCATGCAAATCGGTGTACGCCTGTTCAAGGTGAATGTACGTAACGTTGGGATGAGGCTTCCGGTCCACGTCCGCCGAGACCACGGTTAGATTGTGTCCTCGCGAGGCCAGAGCCTCGATCCACACACGGTTCCATATGTGATGACTTGGGCTAGGGACGGGCGTTAGGCAGAGGATGTTGGCCGCTTGCACAAACGCTGGCAGAAGGCAAACGCCAGCAATCCACAGCAGCATCCTAGGGGCAAGTGCTACAAAGACTGACCGTTGCACTGGCCGGACGGGTCAGTTTTATTCGCCCACTTCCGTGCGGGCCCTTTGCGGAGCTAGCAACTCGGAAGTAATGACTCGTCACAGATGATCACTACCCGGCACGCAAGTACTAGCACGTGGCCCCCAGCGCCGAGCAAGCAGTCATGATCGCCGTGTGACGTACTGTTTTCGATCATTTTTATTCTATAGTTGTACATATTGAAGGAGCAACAAGAAACAACAAGGAGCTGTGAAACAAGCAAGATCGGCACGACTCTATTGCCAGTGAAGGACGAACCCGACGTCGGTTGTTGAAGTGTGAGTGCAGTTTATTGCTATTTAGTCGATCATGTATTCCGATTAAGAACTCTCTTCTATCTAACATTGATATGCACCTCTGTTCGTTGCACAGACGAGATCACCTTGTCGCCATTAGATGATCTTTGATTACGCGAATTAAAAGTTGTGACGAAATGGTTCTGGCCCTCTGTTGATGAAACTTGCCAGGTAATCGTAATGGTGTGCACGTGCGATGCAAATGATTCCTCATTTCCCGGTTCTCGGTGAAACGATCGTGCCCACAGCGAGAGACCATTAGCGGAGATGTACCAACAACGGGCAGAAAACAAAAACGAAACACCATGAACACGTTCATTGCTAACCGCGTGAAGGTTGTCGAGAGTGTATTGACGTCAACTTTCACAAAAACTACAAAAGTTAGTGGCCATTAATGCACCTTTCGTTTGCTTGATTTCGCTGAGTTCGTGCACAGACCACTGACCAATTTCTTGAGCGCCCACACGATGCATAAAATGGCAAGCACGATCGACAGCTTCACGTCGGACAGCTCACTACGCCACGATCCCAGCTGAAGGGTGGGCGACTGGATGGTTTTCGCATTCGGGTGCCGTAGAGCCCACTCGATCCACCACACAGCCCGTTCCAGCGGTGTTTCGGCCTGATCGCGGAAGAGCCCCGAGCGCTCCTTAACGGCGCGCCGATAGCTGGGAGTTTCCAGAACCTTCAGCACCGTGTTGCGTATCTTTTCGGTGGTGAGATCCCACAGGTCCAGCTTTTCGGCCACCCCAGCCCGGACGGATTTGGCTAGGTTCTATCGTGACAGAGGAAAATAGAGAGAGAGAGAGTACAACCGGTGAATACGGTAATATCGTTAGCCGGACCGAACCGTTCCGTGACCTACCCGGTATTGATCGGCGATCACAGGAATGCCAACCATCGGAACCCCATGCCAGGTGCCCTCGTGCGTGCTCAGCAATCCACCGTGAGTCATGAAGCCCTTCACGCTTCCGTGCGCCAGGATATCGTTCTGCGGGAGAAACTTTTTGATCATCACGTTCGCCGGTAGATCGAACGGAAGGTCGGTTTCGAACTTCCACAAAAAGTTGTACGCCGGCATCTGACGGAACGCCTCCAGGAACGATCGGATCCGCTCATCACCGAGATCCTTGCTGAGCACGTTGGTGCCGAGTGAAAAAAGGACCGCTCCCTTTTTGCCACCCCGAATGAACCGATCGAGATCGGCCGGAAGCGGTTTCGGGGGGATTATTTGAAGGCCACCGACTTGCACCATGTTCTGGGGCACCGGCTCCGGAAAGTCGACCGCGTGGTGAGAGTTGACCAGCATCAGCATCATTTTCTGATCCAACGTTCCGAGGTACGGTAGGTTCGGGTCATGCTCGTGGCCCCGCACCATCCGATCGGTTTCGGGTAGGAACACGTGGTTGCGGTAACTGTAGCGAAAGATGCGATTTCCTCGATGAAACAGCCCAAGACCTTTCCAGCAACATCTCAGGCATACTCACAAGTGATCCATCCAATGGATGGCCGCGTTGAAGAAGCGCTGGAAAAAGTTCATGCGACTATCGTAGTCCAGGGTGTAGTACGGAATGTATGCGTAGTATTTGTGGCCACCGATCAGATCGGTCGAGTAGGGCGGATTGTTGAAGGCCGTCACACCAACGAGCGGTGGCTGACCGAACCGGTGGTAGAGCGCCATCAGGCACGGGCCGCACGTGTAGTCGTACAGGACCAAATCGAACCGGTAGTCGGGCGGATAGTTTGAAATCGTGCCGTAGCCCGCGGAGCGCAGAATTCCGGTGCACATCGAGATGGCGTAGTCGTAGAAAATTCGCATACTCTCCACCACGCCGGCCTGAGCCATTTCGTAGAAATCGATGGCGGTTGCCCCCTCGTGGATCGCATCGTACGTTGCCTCCAGATGAATGTAGGTGATGTTCGGTTTCGCGATCTTCTCGATGTCCGGCGAGACGACGGTGAGGTTGTGGTCGTTCGCGGCCAGCGCATCCACCAGGACCCGGTTCCAGATGTGATGGCTCGGGCTGGGAACCGCAAACAGACAGAGGATGTTTGCACCTTTGGTTGGCCCGGTCCCGCTCAGCAGCAGAGTGGCTGCCACACAAAACACAACCACCACGTTCGTCTGATTACCACCCATCTTATCGTTGTGACGATCCAACAAGCAATGAAACTGGCAATCAGTGCATCTCTCCGACGGGGGCAGTCTGAGCCCGAGCAAATCTCTTGCCGTTTAAAGTGTCACGTGGCCGGGCGCGCGCGAAGCGTATAGTTTTCACGCGAGCATCACACTTACGGCTTCAATTGATGTTTGCAATTGTGCGACCATCCGGCTGAGATGGATACTTTCATAAATTGACACAAAATGTTTGCCTAGTGCGAGTGTGAGGTTCCAATCCCACGTTCCCACGGGTCACGGGCCCCAAACACTGTCATGATCGCGCTGTTTTGCTCATATTCCTAGACAGTAGGAAGACGCTAGTCATGTTTGCCGCGAACTAGACGGAAGCAGATAACGAGGATCAGCCGACCGAGCTTATCACGATCTGGGCCCGAGATTTGGGTCATAACCGCAGCTGCCACCAGTGCTTACCAACGCGTGCCACTCCAACTGTCTGCCACTCTCCAGATAGATCATCACCTTATTTACTGTCGGAATGGGACGGATACTTGCAAAGGAACCGAATGGCACGCTTCACCAGCGATAGTTTGTATGGGTTAAAGTCAGCCGGTCATAGGGGTTCTCAAGGTTATTGCTCGTTAAAGTCTTCGGCGACCAAACTGACCTGCGGCGATCGTTCCAATTGATGCTCCGCATTGAAGTCTTCAAGGTGCCGCCGTCCCAGCGCGTGTGTGTGCGTTAAATCAGTTTCGCCGGTCTGGTAGATATGTCCGACCAGCGCGACACCGGCAGAGTGATAACATTGTAGGCCCGTTTATTTGGAACCACGCACAATGGCGCGGCGTCGAGTGTTTTAATCTATTAAGAGGATTTTAGGTTGTCAACGGTATGGCCACTGTTTTTGGCCAGTTCAAGTTCAACATTGAACGTGCTTCACATTGAACGTGCCGTGTGAGGACCTTGCTTCTCGTGGCAAGATGTTAGCTATAGGCAGTGTGTTGAGTGTGCTATTTTCACTGGCGCAAGTCGATACGGCCAACATATTGTGCTTGATGGGAGTGCCCAGTCCTAGTCATCATATATGGTACGGTAAGATGATGATATCGCGCAGGTTAAATTGAACACCGATGATGATCTTCGCCGTTCGCCACCGGCAGGAATCGATCCATAATGGACGCGCTGGCCCGTGCGGGACACAACTTGACCATCCTGTCGGCAGATGTCGAACGGAATCAACCCAGCAATGTGCACTATGTCGAGTTAGAAGAAATATACCCCACGCTTTACAGTGGTCCTGAGACGATCGATCTGGTCGAGATGGCCAATGAGAACCTGTTCAAAAGTGTCGTCACATTCTATCGAGATTTCGTGATTCTCGAGTGTGTCGGTAAGCATCATCTAATGACTTTTATCCCGTTAGTGTGCTAAAGCTCATTTGAACCGTTGTAGGAATTCTGAAGTCTAAAGGATTACGCACCGTGTTGGACTATCCAGACAATTTCCGGTTCGATCTGGTCCTGCACGACTTTACCTTGGGCCCATGCCTGCTCGGTTTGCTACATAAGTTCCACTATCCGCCACTGGTCAGTGTGACCGCGTTCAACAACCCGCCGTACTCGACGGATGCGATCGGTGGGCACAAGTACTACTCCTACGTACCGTTCTACTCACTCAGTTACGACTCGGACATGAGCTTCTTCCAGCGGGTTCATAACACGCTTCTGAGTTTGGCGGATTATTGGTGAGTGTTGTCGGCTGGTGACGGATAGAATTCGACTTTAATGTAGAACGCGAATCCGTTCCAGCTATCGGACGTACGTGTCACATCCGCGAATTGATCAAATGATGCGTGACTACTTCCCGTACCCGGACCTACCATACGCGGCCAAGCTGCACCAGCACTCCAAGCTGCTTTTGGTGAACGCACACTACTCGATCGATTTTCCCGAATCCTCTCCACCGAACCTCATCCCCGTCGGTGGGCTACAGATCCGGGACCCGGAACCGCTACCCACCGACCTGGAACAGTTTGTAAACGCCAGCCGGAAGGGTGCAATTTTGTTCTCGCTCGGCACCAACATTCGCAGCGATCAACTCGGTGAGGCCCGGCAACGTATGATCATCGAGGCGCTTGGTCAGCTGCCCGAATATCACTTTCTGTGGAAGTTCGAGACCGACCTTCAGCTCAACCTACCAACGAATGTTATGGTGCGGAAGTGGTTTCCACAGAACGACATTTTGGCCCATCGTAAGACCAAAGCGTTCGTGACGCATGCTGGACTGCTGAGCACACACGAAGCCGTGTGGTACGGGGTACCAATCGTGGGCATTCCCTTCATAACCGATCAGCACCGGGTAAGACAGTGCGGCAGAACGCAAACACAATCCTCTTCGTAGGCTTGACCCCTGGTGGACCCTTTTTCAGAATCTAGAACGCTGCGTTCGTAAAGGCGTGGCACGGCGTGTCGTCTTCCAAACGATGAGCAGCGACAAGCTTAAGCAGGCCTTGCAGGATGTTTTGGAGGATCCCAAGTATCGCAGCCGCATGGCGGCACAGTCTGCACTGTTTCGCGATCAGCCCGAGAAACCATTGGCACGCGCCGTCTGGTGGATCGAGTGGGTCCTGCGTCACCCGAACGCGACGGAGCTGCAGTCGCCCGTGCTGAAGCTGGGATTTCTCAGAACGAATCTGGTCGACGTAGGCATCTTTCTGCTATGTATTCCACTTGTTGGTGTGCTCGTGTTTATGAGACTGGTGCTGCGAACGGTAAGGCGACCGACGGT
>NW_026454317.1:0-9561 GCF_943734635.1 Anopheles cruzii
CGCACTAAATATACCTCATCGATGGTGGCAAAAGAAGTATGGAGGCTCATCGATTTGGCACGCCGGTAACTCCGCTAACTGCTCCGGGTTTGCAGGCCTAACTTACCTTTTGCAAGATGTTTTCCGTTGCTCATGCTGGATGAATCCGTATGCGCTTCAGAGGAGAAATATGGCCGGACAAAACGCTATTGATCAACAAAGAGAAATCGCTGGACCTTTCCGCTTGCACGGTTATTGACAAATGAAAGTTGTTCCGATGCAATAAAAAGTCCAGGAAATCGAGCCGCACCGCTTTTGCAGTGGTGTGCGTGCGTGCTGTCAGTTTGCGGTGTGACAGCAAAGTTCTGTCGAACGTTCAAATTTGGTCGTTTGTTGCGCAATAAACTCCAGTTTTTCGACAAAAAAACATGTTTGAAGATTGTTTGAAACGTTGGGAAAATGGGAAAAACCAACATTGAGTGTTGTGTCTGTAAAAATTTCTCATCTCAAAACGAAACAAAGTGGGCAGTTTTGGCTAAAGTCGTCTTTCTTGATTGTTTACTTTTCGTAACGAAGTATGGTGATCATTCGCGTTTCTTTTTCGTTAGCCCACGTCGTTGTTGAAATAGCAGTTTTTTAACTGTATAGTGAATCAACCACAGGACGATTAGTACTATGGCACACAAGAACGCGTAGACATCGAGTAAATTTGAGCGAATTGTGCCCAGCTCGAGCGTAGGCGATCGAAGATGCTGGACGGTTGGATGACGCACCGCGAACTCGATCCACCAAATTGCCCGTTGAAGTGGGCTTTCGGGTTGATCCCGGAAGTACATGGCCCGATGCTTCATGTTGTCTCGATACGAAGGCGTTTCGAGGACCTTCAGGACGGTCCGGCGTACGTCGTCGGTAGTGATCGAGGCGAAGTCCAGCTTTTCGGCCACACCGGCGGTCACCGATCGTGCCAGATTCTTAAAAATAATCAGTAAAATTGTGGTCATTAGACGGGCTAAACCGGAACCGGAACGTTCGATGCTTACCCGATGCTGGTCGATGAATATTGGCATGCCAATCAGCGGCACCCCAAACCAGGAAGCTTCCTGGGTGCTCAGACCGCCCGAGTGGGTGATGAATGCTTTCACCCTGGGATGATTCAGGATGCTGTTCTGCGGTAACCACGGTCGGATGATCACGTTTGGCGGCAGCGGAATGTTGAGTTCCGACTCGAATTTCCACATGAAATGGTAGTCCGGCATTTGGCGGAAAGCTTCAATGAACACTCGCTGACGGTGCTCGCCGATGGTGTCCGATCGTACGTTGGAACCGAGCGAGAACAGGACCGCTCCTTTTTTCCCTCCTTGAACGAACCGCTCCAAGTCATCCGGCAACGGAGCAGGATCTTTGATGTGCGCACCCCCAATACCGATCACATTCGGCGGCAGTGGTTCTAGCGAATCGAACGTGGGATTTGTATTCAGCAGCATGACCACCGTCCGCTGTTCCAGCTCCCCGAGGTACGGCATGTCTTCGTAGCCAAAGTGCGTGCGCACCATCGTGTCCAGCGCGGGCATAATGTAGAACTCCCGCATGCTAAAGTGAGCGAAACTCATATCATATCAACGTTTTCATATCTCCGATACGGCTCCGATTACCTGGCTTCGGCGAGATACAGCAACGTATTGGACACCCTTTGCAGAAAGCCCATTTTCGATCCGTACGGCAGGGCAAAGTGTGGTGTGTACGCATAGTGCTTATGGCCGCCGGCGATAAAGACGGAGAACGGAGGATTACTGAATGGCGTGAGGCTGACCAGTGGCGGGTAGTGGAACTTATGCAACAGCGGCAACAGGCACGGCCCGCACCCGAAGTCGTACAGCACCACATCGAACCGGAAGCTGTCTGGATAGCTGAGGATCACCTTGAGCCCGTCGGATAGCAGCGCACCCCGGCACATGCCCATGTAGAACTCCTTGAAGGTGAACAACGATTGAAACGCTGTTTCCTTCGCCACTTCGAGCAAATCCAACTGCTCGTCCTGGTAAATGGTGCTATACACCTTTTCGAGCAGTATGTAGGTGAGATTGGTGCGAGATTTATCGCCGTCCTGTGACACAACCGTCACGTTGTGCCCCCTGGCCACCAGCTCCTCCATTACGACTCGATTCCTACGGTGGGCCAGAAACACGGGTCCCTTCAAGTCACTCCTTTTCGGTGCCGTTTCGCACAACTTACCAGATATGGTGGCTAGGGCTCGGTACGGTCATGATGCAAAGAATGTTCGCACCACGCACCACGGGCGCTAAGCGCGCAGTCACCAACAGTAGCACCGCTAACCTTATCACTTGCGCATTCATCGTGGGTTCAGCGACGAATAACTGGTATGTCCCTGCTGACGGTCGTCCACCGCTGGCGGCGATTGTGCAATTGACCTAAGGCGCAGCGGCATGAGTTTGCTAAAAAATCGCACGCGCCGGTCTATCAACGATTCGCCATTCAAGCGGAGAAAAGGCACCACATGAAGTGCTTGATAGTTGACGGAAGAGATACGGTTCGCGTGATCACACGCGTGAGTTGGCGAGATTGTAATGATACACGCTCCGCCCGAAGCACCGTTGGCCATCGTTTATTGTGTTAGTTGGTTTTTTTCCCAGCCGGTAGAATAATCGCAGCCCACCGCACGCAGCGTGACAGTATCCGGCCGGTTTGGTACACCAGGAGCACGATCGCTAGGAGCAGCAGCAGCTTTACATCGTACAGCTCGGACTGCCACACGGACATGCGCTTCGTGGGCGACTGAATTGCGCCGGCGTCCGGGTGGCGTAAGGCCCACTCGATCCACCACACAGCCCGGTCCAGCGGGTGCTCCGGTTGATCGCGGAGAAGCGCCGAGCGCTGGCGCATCCTCTCTCGGTACCGGGTGTCACCGGTCAGCTCCAGGACGGCACGTTTGATTTTCTCCGTCGACAAAGAATGCTGATCCAGCCGGAGTGCAACGCCAGCCGTCACGGATTTGTGTAGGTTCTGTGTAGTAAACCGAGAGTCCATTAGTGAGGTAGCCTACAAGTGGCCCCCTTGTCACACGGCCCCCGCTCCGTACCCGATATTGATCGCAGATGAACGGAATGCCAATCATCGGAACCCCGTGCCAGGTGGCTTCGTGCGTACTCAGCATGCCGCCGTGCGTGATAAACGCTACGACATTCGGGTGCGCCAGAATGTCGTTCTGCGGCAGAAAACTCTTGATCAGCACGTTAGGAGGTATGGAAAAGTTTGGGTTGCTCTCGAACTTCCACACGAAATGGAACTGCGGCAGCTGCCGGAACGCTTCGAGAAACATCCCGATACGGGTCTCGCCTAGGTCGGCACTGCGCACGTTCGTGCCGAGCGAGAAAAGGATCGCCCCTTCCGGACCGGCGGCAATGAACCGTGTCAGCTCGGCGGACAGTGGCTTTGCGGGCAGTATCTGGAGGCCACCCACCGGTATGTGGCTCGGCGGAATGGATTCGGCGAAATCGACGGAGTAGTGGAAGTTTGCCAGCAACAGGTAGGTCCGGCGTTCCATTTCCTCCAACGGAATCATGCCGTCGTACCGGAAGTGTTCCCGTGCCATTCGCTCTATTTTTGGTAGGAACACGCGATGTCGATACCTGCAAGAAGGGGGGGAGCTCACGAGAAATGGTCCCCACAGCGTCGCCGGCCATTCCGCTCGCTTACCAGTGATCGACGTTGTGCAGCACCCAGTTGTAGAACCGCTGCCATATGTTCATGTCCGAATCGTAGTTGACTGTGAAAAACGGCACGTACGCGTAGTGTTTGTGGCCACCGACGAAATCCGTTGTGAACTGAGGATTGTTGAACGCCGTCACGGCAATCAGGGGTGGATAGCCGAAACGGTGTATGAGCGGAAACAGACACGGCCCGCAGGTAACGTCGGCGATGACGAGATCGAATTGGAATTCGTCCGGGTACGCTCGTATCGTGCGGAGACCGTTCGAGCGTAGCACACCCGTGCACATTGCCGAGCCCCAGGTGTACAGATCGCGAATGCCAAGCAATGCACTCCGGTCGGCCATCTCGAACAGGTCGAGTTCGTCATGCAAATCGGTGTACGCCTGTTCAAGGTGAATGTACGTAACGTTGGGATGAGGCTTCCGGTCCACGTCCGCCGAGACCACGGTTAGATTGTGTCCTCGCGAGGCCAGAGCCTCGATCCACACACGGTTCCATATGTGATGACTTGGGCTAGGGACGGGCGTTAGGCAGAGGATGTTGGCCGCTTGCACAAACGCTGGCAGAAGGCAAACGCCAGCAATCCACAGCAGCATCCTAGGGGCAAGTGCTACAAAGACTGACCGTTGCACTGGCCGGACGGGTCAGTTTTATTCGCCCACTTCCGTGCGGGCCCTTTGCGGAGCTAGCAACTCGGAAGTAATGACTCGTCACAGATGATCACTACCCGGCACGCAAGTACTAGCACGTGGCCCCCAGCGCCGAGCAAGCAGTCATGATCGCCGTGTGACGTACTGTTTTCGATCATTTTTATTCTATAGTTGTACATATTGAAGGAGCAACAAGAAACAACAAGGAGCTGTGAAACAAGCAAGATCGGCACGACTCTATTGCCAGTGAAGGACGAACCCGACGTCGGTTGTTGAAGTGTGAGTGCAGTTTATTGCTATTTAGTCGATCATGTATTCCGATTAAGAACTCTCTTCTATCTAACATTGATATGCACCTCTGTTCGTTGCACAGACGAGATCACCTTGTCGCCATTAGATGATCTTTGATTACGCGAATTAAAAGTTGTGACGAAATGGTTCTGGCCCTCTGTTGATGAAACTTGCCAGGTAATCGTAATGGTGTGCACGTGCGATGCAAATGATTCCTCATTTCCCGGTTCTCGGTGAAACGATCGTGCCCACAGCGAGAGACCATTAGCGGAGATGTACCAACAACGGGCAGAAAACAAAAACGAAACACCATGAACACGTTCATTGCTAACCGCGTGAAGGTTGTCGAGAGTGTATTGACGTCAACTTTCACAAAAACTACAAAAGTTAGTGGCCATTAATGCACCTTTCGTTTGCTTGATTTCGCTGAGTTCGTGCACAGACCACTGACCAATTTCTTGAGCGCCCACACGATGCATAAAATGGCAAGCACGATCGACAGCTTCACGTCGGACAGCTCACTACGCCACGATCCCAGCTGAAGGGTGGGCGACTGGATGGTTTTCGCATTCGGGTGCCGTAGAGCCCACTCGATCCACCACACAGCCCGTTCCAGCGGTGTTTCGGCCTGATCGCGGAAGAGCCCCGAGCGCTCCTTAACGGCGCGCCGATAGCTGGGAGTTTCCAGAACCTTCAGCACCGTGTTGCGTATCTTTTCGGTGGTGAGATCCCACAGGTCCAGCTTTTCGGCCACCCCAGCCCGGACGGATTTGGCTAGGTTCTATCGTGACAGAGGAAAATAGAGAGAGAGAGAGTACAACCGGTGAATACGGTAATATCGTTAGCCGGACCGAACCGTTCCGTGACCTACCCGGTATTGATCGGCGATCACAGGAATGCCAACCATCGGAACCCCATGCCAGGTGCCCTCGTGCGTGCTCAGCAATCCACCGTGAGTCATGAAGCCCTTCACGCTTCCGTGCGCCAGGATATCGTTCTGCGGGAGAAACTTTTTGATCATCACGTTCGCCGGTAGATCGAACGGAAGGTCGGTTTCGAACTTCCACAAAAAGTTGTACGCCGGCATCTGACGGAACGCCTCCAGGAACGATCGGATCCGCTCATCACCGAGATCCTTGCTGAGCACGTTGGTGCCGAGTGAAAAAAGGACCGCTCCCTTTTTGCCACCCCGAATGAACCGATCGAGATCGGCCGGAAGCGGTTTCGGGGGGATTATTTGAAGGCCACCGACTTGCACCATGTTCTGGGGCACCGGCTCCGGAAAGTCGACCGCGTGGTGAGAGTTGACCAGCATCAGCATCATTTTCTGATCCAACGTTCCGAGGTACGGTAGGTTCGGGTCATGCTCGTGGCCCCGCACCATCCGATCGGTTTCGGGTAGGAACACGTGGTTGCGGTAACTGTAGCGAAAGATGCGATTTCCTCGATGAAACAGCCCAAGACCTTTCCAGCAACATCTCAGGCATACTCACAAGTGATCCATCCAATGGATGGCCGCGTTGAAGAAGCGCTGGAAAAAGTTCATGCGACTATCGTAGTCCAGGGTGTAGTACGGAATGTATGCGTAGTATTTGTGGCCACCGATCAGATCGGTCGAGTAGGGCGGATTGTTGAAGGCCGTCACACCAACGAGCGGTGGCTGACCGAACCGGTGGTAGAGCGCCATCAGGCACGGGCCGCACGTGTAGTCGTACAGGACCAAATCGAACCGGTAGTCGGGCGGATAGTTTGAAATCGTGCCGTAGCCCGCGGAGCGCAGAATTCCGGTGCACATCGAGATGGCGTAGTCGTAGAAAATTCGCATACTCTCCACCACGCCGGCCTGAGCCATTTCGTAGAAATCGATGGCGGTTGCCCCCTCGTGGATCGCATCGTACGTTGCCTCCAGATGAATGTAGGTGATGTTCGGTTTCGCGATCTTCTCGATGTCCGGCGAGACGACGGTGAGGTTGTGGTCGTTCGCGGCCAGCGCATCCACCAGGACCCGGTTCCAGATGTGATGGCTCGGGCTGGGAACCGCAAACAGACAGAGGATGTTTGCACCTTTGGTTGGCCCGGTCCCGCTCAGCAGCAGAGTGGCTGCCACACAAAACACAACCACCACGTTCGTCTGATTACCACCCATCTTATCGTTGTGACGATCCAACAAGCAATGAAACTGGCAATCAGTGCATCTCTCCGACGGGGGCAGTCTGAGCCCGAGCAAATCTCTTGCCGTTTAAAGTGTCACGTGGCCGGGCGCGCGCGAAGCGTATAGTTTTCACGCGAGCATCACACTTACGGCTTCAATTGATGTTTGCAATTGTGCGACCATCCGGCTGAGATGGATACTTTCATAAATTGACACAAAATGTTTGCCTAGTGCGAGTGTGAGGTTCCAATCCCACGTTCCCACGGGTCACGGGCCCCAAACACTGTCATGATCGCGCTGTTTTGCTCATATTCCTAGACAGTAGGAAGACGCTAGTCATGTTTGCCGCGAACTAGACGGAAGCAGATAACGAGGATCAGCCGACCGAGCTTATCACGATCTGGGCCCGAGATTTGGGTCATAACCGCAGCTGCCACCAGTGCTTACCAACGCGTGCCACTCCAACTGTCTGCCACTCTCCAGATAGATCATCACCTTATTTACTGTCGGAATGGGACGGATACTTGCAAAGGAACCGAATGGCACGCTTCACCAGCGATAGTTTGTATGGGTTAAAGTCAGCCGGTCATAGGGGTTCTCAAGGTTATTGCTCGTTAAAGTCTTCGGCGACCAAACTGACCTGCGGCGATCGTTCCAATTGATGCTCCGCATTGAAGTCTTCAAGGTGCCGCCGTCCCAGCGCGTGTGTGTGCGTTAAATCAGTTTCGCCGGTCTGGTAGATATGTCCGACCAGCGCGACACCGGCAGAGTGATAACATTGTAGGCCCGTTTATTTGGAACCACGCACAATGGCGCGGCGTCGAGTGTTTTAATCTATTAAGAGGATTTTAGGTTGTCAACGGTATGGCCACTGTTTTTGGCCAGTTCAAGTTCAACATTGAACGTGCTTCACATTGAACGTGCCGTGTGAGGACCTTGCTTCTCGTGGCAAGATGTTAGCTATAGGCAGTGTGTTGAGTGTGCTATTTTCACTGGCGCAAGTCGATACGGCCAACATATTGTGCTTGATGGGAGTGCCCAGTCCTAGTCATCATATATGGTACGGTAAGATGATGATATCGCGCAGGTTAAATTGAACACCGATGATGATCTTCGCCGTTCGCCACCGGCAGGAATCGATCCATAATGGACGCGCTGGCCCGTGCGGGACACAACTTGACCATCCTGTCGGCAGATGTCGAACGGAATCAACCCAGCAATGTGCACTATGTCGAGTTAGAAGAAATATACCCCACGCTTTACAGTGGTCCTGAGACGATCGATCTGGTCGAGATGGCCAATGAGAACCTGTTCAAAAGTGTCGTCACATTCTATCGAGATTTCGTGATTCTCGAGTGTGTCGGTAAGCATCATCTAATGACTTTTATCCCGTTAGTGTGCTAAAGCTCATTTGAACCGTTGTAGGAATTCTGAAGTCTAAAGGATTACGCACCGTGTTGGACTATCCAGACAATTTCCGGTTCGATCTGGTCCTGCACGACTTTACCTTGGGCCCATGCCTGCTCGGTTTGCTACATAAGTTCCACTATCCGCCACTGGTCAGTGTGACCGCGTTCAACAACCCGCCGTACTCGACGGATGCGATCGGTGGGCACAAGTACTACTCCTACGTACCGTTCTACTCACTCAGTTACGACTCGGACATGAGCTTCTTCCAGCGGGTTCATAACACGCTTCTGAGTTTGGCGGATTATTGGTGAGTGTTGTCGGCTGGTGACGGATAGAATTCGACTTTAATGTAGAACGCGAATCCGTTCCAGCTATCGGACGTACGTGTCACATCCGCGAATTGATCAAATGATGCGTGACTACTTCCCGTACCCGGACCTACCATACGCGGCCAAGCTGCACCAGCACTCCAAGCTGCTTTTGGTGAACGCACACTACTCGATCGATTTTCCCGAATCCTCTCCACCGAACCTCATCCCCGTCGGTGGGCTACAGATCCGGGACCCGGAACCGCTACCCACCGACCTGGAACAGTTTGTAAACGCCAGCCGGAAGGGTGCAATTTTGTTCTCGCTCGGCACCAACATTCGCAGCGATCAACTCGGTGAGGCCCGGCAACGTATGATCATCGAGGCGCTTGGTCAGCTGCCCGAATATCACTTTCTGTGGAAGTTCGAGACCGACCTTCAGCTCAACCTACCAACGAATGTTATGGTGCGGAAGTGGTTTCCACAGAACGACATTTTGGCCCATCGTAAGACCAAAGCGTTCGTGACGCATGCTGGACTGCTGAGCACACACGAAGCCGTGTGGTACGGGGTACCAATCGTGGGCATTCCCTTCATAACCGATCAGCACCGGGTAAGACAGTGCGGCAGAACGCAAACACAATCCTCTTCGTAGGCTTGACCCCTGGTGGACCCTTTTTCAGAATCTAGAACGCTGCGTTCGTAAAGGCGTGGCACGGCGTGTCGTCTTCCAAACGATGAGCAGCGACAAGCTTAAGCAGGCCTTGCAGGATGTTTTGGAGGATCCCAAGTATCGCAGCCGCATGGCGGCACAGTCTGCACTGTTTCGCGATCAGCCCGAGAAACCATTGGCACGCGCCGTCTGGTGGATCGAGTGGGTCCTGCGTCACCCGAACGCGACGGAGCTGCAGTCGCCCGTGCTGAAGCTGGGATTTCTCAGAACGAATCTGGTCGACGTAGGCATCTTTCTGCTATGTATTCCACTTGTTGGTGTGCTCGTGTTTATGAGACTGGTGCTGCGAACGGTAAGGCGACCGACGGT
>NW_026454318.1:0-9557 GCF_943734635.1 Anopheles cruzii
AATTGGACAGGAATCTTATGTTAGGTCGAACGGTTTGCCAAAAAAAAGTAATCCGCGACTATCGATTACACCCGATGTTAGAATAATTTCCAACCTAATTCCACCTAATAATTCATCTTCTTTTTTTTATGAAGCTTAGTCTTATATACACAACGGAGGCGCGCTCCACTGAAACTGTAACAAGAACATTTTCAAACCCGTTATCTTTACACCCCGAAGCTCCCGAGACTTGGGACTAACGTAACGTTGAATTTAAAACACTGAACTCACAAGTTTTGCCGCGCGCGCGCCCTCCAAAACATCTTCAATACATTTCCGTCGATTAATCAGTAAAGCAAGAAAGCCAAGAACACCTAGAAAGGCACGAAGCCTACGCCAAGAGTAACAGCTTGGCGTGTTTAGGAAGACCGCGCGAAAGATGCGCAGTGCATGGAGAAATTTTAAAATGTACATATTCAACCTGAAGAATGACTGTGTAACGCTATGATGTTTATTATTACTAGAATCTGCTACCAATCTGTTTTCTAAATGCAGTGTAATATGGTGTAGTTGTAGTTTAGACTTTAATCACCCCACGGTACGGTTTGAAACGTATAGATTCTAAGCGTTAGGCACCAAACAAAACTGTGGTAGACCTCCCCAAAAAAGAGGAACGCATCTTCATACTTTCTCCACTTTGTGTAGATTAGCTCTGGAGTGCAGATTGAAACAGGAACAAAACATAATTCAAAACCACAAGAAGAAGGTACACATTAGGCTGTTGGTTGTTCTCTCTTGTACCAACCGTTGGGACACGAATTGGTCCCATCAAATGTGGAAATGGTGTGGAATTCCCTATGCCGTGTTTATTTTTTTTATTATGAAATAATAACTGTGAAACTTTATCAAACACAACTGATTCGGTGGGATGGATGGATAGCATAATTAAGCCAGCAAACTATGGACGAATTCTCCCCAAACTGGTAACACTGACCCTGACCCAACAGAATTAATCTCGCTCCCCATAATGTGTATGTGAGCTGTGTTTGTAACGTGGACCATTTGCGCGCGCGCGTACCGGTGCTTGTACCAAATGCACCGCGAGCGTCGCGCCAATGGACCGGTTGTATGGATTTATTTTGGAAAAATACACAATAAAGAAAACTTCAGATCGTAGAAGCAAATTACCGCCACCAACGATCAGCACGTCCGAAGCCGAAACGAAGACATAGCGCATTTAGAAAAATAAGTTTTGTTTATTAACAATAGGTTCAATCGCTTTTGCTGGTAGTGGGAACCACTTCGAAGAGCACTTGTATGAGGAAGGTGAGCTTATTGATCCATCTCGGGCGCACTTTGTAGTACACGAACGGCGTGTAGACCACCACACCGCTCAGGATGAAGCCGAGCGCGAACAGATACTTTGGCGACGGATCACTGATGACCGGCACTACCGACAGAAAGACGGACACGGCCAGCGTGATGTAGGGCACGATCAGGGGCACCTTGTACGGGCGGTGGATCGTCGGTTGTGTTCGGCGGAGCGCGAGCAACGCCACAACGGCCGACCCGTAGAAGAACCAGATCAGAAACGAGGCGAACTCGATCAGTGTCTCGATGTTGCCGACCAGTATGAAGGCAAGCGCCAGCACACCTTGCATGGCGACGGCCGGGGCCGGCGTCGAGCGGCGCACGTGAATGTACGACAGGGGTTCCAGCATCTGGCCCTCCTGGCTGGCGACGTAACAGAGGCGCGTCACGCCGAACTGGATGCTGAGCGCACAGCCGAACGTGGCCAGCGCGACGCCGAGCGGGATGAGAAAGGAGAACGAACCGAGCGCACGGTCACCGAAATCGATACCGACCGCCTCGGACACGATCATATCACCCATCGACAGCACGGTCATGTAGGCCAGGTTCATGAACACGTACAGCCCCGTGATGATCGGTACCGCGATCATTATGGATCGTGGAATGTTGCTGTGAAAGAAAAGGACGGGCATTACTACAGACAGCAAGCGGCGGAAGTGCTGCGCGGCGGAAACACTTACACTTCCGGATTTTTGATCTCCTCCGTGATCGTGGTCACACTCGACCAGCCATCGTACGCCCACAGGCCGTTGTAGAAGGCTAGCGCAATGTAGCCGGGGCTGGTGTGGGTTCCCTGGAAGCCGCCCGCCAGATTCTCCGTGTTGCCAATGGCCAGCTGATAGATGCCACCGAAGATCACCACCAAACAGGCGCCAACCTTGCAGAAGCCAAACACGTTGTTGATCGTCACGTAGAGCTTCACGCTGCTGAGATTGATGTAGGTGATAATGCCTTCGGGGAGAGTTCCGTCACGCAAGAGTCAGAAAGTGTGGTGCGCCGGTCACAGGTCACCGGATTAATTACCTAGCCCTAAGATTCCGATCAGCTTGACCAGCAAATTCAGATCCTCCGCCGGTAGATGCTCGATCCCGAGTAGATGGCGCAACGGTAGGATCGTGTACTCGGCGAACGTTAGAATGATAACGGCAATTTCGGCCGGCCGCAGGATCATCACGTACACCCAGGCACACACGAACGATGGTAGCGGGCCCCAGAAGGAGTGCGACTTTTTAAACGCCTCGATCAGGTAGGCATACTCGGCCCCGGATCGCGGCACAACCGTGCCCAGCTCGGCAAAGCAGAGCGCCCCCAGCAGCGAGATCCCGCCGCAGACGGTCCACACCACCAGACAGAACCCGACACTACCGGAGTATTTGAGGGCACCCGTCGGTGATACGAATATGCCGGAACCGATCATCACGCTGATGATCACGTTGATCGCCGACATGAGACCCATCTCACGCCGCAGTCCCCCACCGCCGTTCTGCTTCGGTTCCGCCACGACGGTCATGGCTGCTTCGTCGTTGCTGTGGCTTCAGCGACACACAAACACAAGGACCCCCGGCCGTTGGTTGATCCAGGATACGCACTAGGGCCGGCGGAACATGATCTTGGGCTGCTGGAAAATGTAAACGATGAGTGGTGCGCCGGCTACCCCTATCCGAGATGCGTCAGCGCGCGCGATTGGTGCTTATCTTATCGCGGCAGTAAGCCGTCGATGCTCTTCGGTTATTGGCAGAGATGTAACAGCTTTTCAGGGTGGCTCGATAGCAACAAATACGCTCACTTGGGTCAGGGCTTATCACGTCGTCCAGTTACTCGTGGCCTGAGGACGTTTAATATGCAATACCCCCACGGGAGAGGTGAGTAATGTGTCCGAGTATATCGGCGCAAGTGTCCTTAAATGTTATTGATGACCTACGATTGCTAACTTCTCACTTGAATTGGCTAATCAAGAATGTGCTATCGGTGTGCCGATCTCCGTCATCATTAGCATGTCGATTAGCAAGTCTGCAAGTCGGCGAATGTTAAAGAATGTTGCTTAACACAATGCCACCCGTGAAGTGGGGACCTATTAATTTACGCTTATTATTTACAATTCAGTTTATCACGGACCTATGCCTATCATAAATCTTCGGCAAACAATATTTAGCACGTCACAACCCACATGTGGCCAATAGAAAATAAATCGTTCCAAGGGGATGGTCAGTTTGCGGACGTTATTAACGACATGCTGCCATGTTTGCGGCTTTCTGTGGAGTTCTGGCAGGCAGGCAGGCAGTGTGGGCTTGGCAGCGTGTTTAGGATAAATCAATACAATCATCACCGGCAGTGACGTCGGTGACGCATGATAATGATGGTGCCGCAGCAACTCGGTACCTCCACGCAATTGAGGGGGCAACGTCGTGTGGTTGATGAATAATTTACTTGGAGTTTACTTTCGTGACACGACGTCAAAAATTACCCGCAAACAATCCGACCGAGTCCGAGCGAACGGAGATGATCTCCCCCCCATTTAAGTTAGTTTAATTAGACCGTCGCCCGGCCCATCGGATGTGACCGTTTTTCGTCGGCGTCACTTCCGCCGTCTTTCAGTCGCGCGAACTCTGCCGGTTTTTTTGTGCAAATTCATCGTTTGGCACTTATAAATAGGTTAATGGACAGCGGTAGCTGATTTCTCACATCGCACCACCTTGCCGCCGGTGGCTTCGTAAACAGAAAGGTGCTAATGACCCGCCGCGCCACACACCCGTATCAATCATCTTCGTCACGTGCTGGGTATTGAAAGATTCCGCTGGGTATTTATCATTAATTTGTTCACCTTCATTGCTGTACTTGGGGGGAATATTATTGATCGGGAACACACTTGTAGAGCCACTGCCGCGGTCACTTCCGGTGCCTATTGACCGAAAACCACCAATCAGAATCCGTTGATCCGTTGCTATCGTTCAACTCCATTACCCGTCGGTGGCGTTGACTGCAGCACCACGTGCCCCTGAAACTGACTCGTATCAGTGCGTGCTTGCGTGCCGCGTGGACTGCGATGCGGAATTCGCTTATCAGCCATCCAGCCGAATGGGATTAAATTGACACTAATCTCACCGTCCCAATCCAGGCGGATAGTTTCTCGGACCATAAAAGAACGTGCCCGTTTGCTTCACGAAACCTTCATGGCGCGTTGGCCACCATTAACGGCGCGTTCTATGGTGTGGTGCTCCGCAGCGGAAGCAAACTTTGTGGCGCGAAAACATAACACCCGCGTTGTTTGCTGCATTTGCAGAATCAAAGCGGTAAACCAAACAAAAACCAAGGAATGACGGACGACAGTGTTTATACAAACGGAAATCAACCGCTCGGTGGCGACGATAAATCGTCATTCGCGCGGACCACGTGGTGGTTGTTACCCAATTCATTATGGGGGCCCTCTGCTTTGGCGCCGTATCCAAATAAGCTTTTCACAGGACTGATTGATTCCATTAGACGCCGGCGAGTGAGGCGCACTTATTGACCGCTGATAACGACGCCACTGATTAACGAAAAACAATCCCCTCACCACGAAGTAATCGGGACCGATAGCGTGCAGCGTTCGACGTGCGTCGTTTTTCACATTTCGGGGATTTTTGAGAAGAGTTTCACTTCTCCTTCGGATTAGTCACAAAATTCGGATTCGTATTCACCTTTTGACTACTACAACACTACTTTTGGGCACACTACTGCCGGTGTGGTGCTCGTGGGCTCCGCTATGTACTGGCCGTTATCGTTGGGCTCTCTAGGACCACTGTGCTGATGGTCCACGACGTTCCGTTCCCGCCAAGTGTCGACGAGATACTGCAGCTCGACCCCGGGAGGAGTTGCGGCCAGTGAGTAATGGATTCCACGCGCCGCGATAGGGCGTCGACGTGCGATATGCTCCGGGAGGTTGCTACCCCGTTGCTGTGACAACGACGGTGGTCGCGGCTGATTTGATGCTGCAGGTCGAGTGTCGAGTGTTAAGGGCTCCTAAATTATGCTCCCGATTTATGTTACTTTTTCGTTTTCTTCGAATGGCCCGCGTGAGAAACGGGCATCATGCAAATTCCTTGTCATTGACAGTCTATTGTTTGCCTGTTGAGTATGGGAAGTGCTTATTAAGAAGACCACTTGAACCCGGTGCCGGAGGGGCTGCCAACAGTGTCAATGCGATAAGACCAGCCGATTCGGTATGTTTCATGAGTCTTTATCTTGTTGTTGAACGACAATATTCGGTCTTATAAACCAGACAACGATGGCTTGTTTTACCGTGCAACAAGAGTTTCGATGTGCGGCTTCTCATTGCTTTTTCTTTATTGGGCCAACCGGCAGCATATCTGGAGAAGGGTTAAGAAGGTAAATAGACCAGCATGCGGTGAAGAGATTGCGCGAAAAGAAAAGACGAGGAACCTGCTTTGTGTACGCCGTACCCTTTCATTGTGTAGGGTATCGGTTCCTGCTGTTTCGCCAGCCTTGCGGTCCCCTTCTTTTAGTATTAATCCTTGCGTGTGTATCCTTGCGTTTGGTTAAAAGAGGGACTGGTTCTTCGTTTTCATCCTCTGTTCGTTTTCCCTGCCCGAAATTCCTCCATTTCTAATACGTAATTATTGCAACTCAATCAGTTAAGGTAATGATTCGAATAATGATTTTTTCTAAAATATTTAACAGATTCAATTACGAGCCGCATTTGTACAATATTTCATACTTTGAGAAATCTATACTATCTATTTGCGGTAGAAGGTCTCCTTTTGCTTTCCAATGTGATCTAAGCCGCGAAGTGATCTAAAGCTTAATCTAAGCCTGGCAACACTGTTCGCAACGCTATTTGACGTCTTCGTGGTTGCCGTTTGTTGTTGATAAACACGAACGAAATCCTTTGCTCTCTGATTGCGAATTTACAACCCGAAAAGAAGGAAATTACCGTAACATGACACGCCACGCCAGAAATTGTACTGCCGGAGCCGTTTACACGTACCACGAGAAGAAAAAGGACGCTGCCAACTCCGGCTTCGGCACGACTTCCCGTCGGATCGGCAAGGATTCGGTGAAAAGTTTCGATTGCTGTTCCCTGACCCTACAACCGTGCCGAACTCCGGTGATCACGTAAGTTGTTCGCTTCCGTGAGCTGGCTGTAACTAGTGAATGATCGATTCAGATCGGATCTCTTTCACAGCAAAGATGGTTATCTGTTTGATAAGGAAGCGATACTGACGTACATCATATCGAAAAAGAATGAATACGGCCGCAAAATGAAAGAGTACGAGAAGCAATCCAAGGCCGACGAAGAAGATCGTGCTGCACAGGCAGATGCGGAGGTGCAGAAGAAACTTGACAAATTCATTTCCACTGAAAAGAACATCGTGACTAATAAGACGCTTAAACCCAACGGTAATGGACGGTAACCGTTTGAACGGCCTCGGAACTCTAATCCCTTTGAATCGTGTCTCACAGACCAACCAAGTACCAGTGGAGCGATGTCGAATGTGTCGCTCGGCAAGCGCAAGGAACTGCCCAGCTTCTGGGTACCATCGCAGACGCCGTCCGCTAAGGTAGCCCGGCTAGAGAAGCCGGACAGTAAGATCTACTGTCCGGTTTCGGGTAAACCGCTGAAGGCGAAGGATTTGATCGATGTGAAATTTACGCTGGTGAAGGACGCGTCCGACAGGAAATCGTTGATTGCGAAGGAGAACCGCTACATGTGTGCAGTGACACACGATATCCTGAACAATGCGGTACCGTGTGCCGTTCTGAAGCCAACGTAAGACGCTACACTACGCCGGAGTAGTCTGTTTTTGGCTAACTTTTTCTTTCGACTTTAAAATCATATCCAGCGGAGACGTCGTGACGATCGAGTGCATTGAAAAGATTATCAAGAAGGACATGATCCACCCGTTGACGAATGAACAACTCGAAGATTCCGACATAATTCCATTGCAAAGGGTTAGCAAAATTGATTCCAATCGGTAACATCGGTGGCAAAGCAATTATCCTTTCTTTTCCTTCGACAGGGTGGAACCGGTTTCGCAACGACCAATGAAAAACTGGAAGCCAAGGAGCAGAAGCCGTGTCTGCAAGTGTAATCTACTCGATCTGTTCCACGATACATTTAAAATAAACTTATCTTTTACATTTTAAATTCTTAGCCTTATTGATGTATCTTTCTTATCTGAAATAAAAAGAAAAAAATAAAGCGAAAAGAGGCTCAAAACTTTTGATAAATTTTGAAAGATGTGGTCATATTATCGTCTTGCATAACAAAAGTTCAACAAAATGAAATGAGGTCGCTTCAAAGGACATGTGAACTGTCGGTCAAGTACCTTCGATGGACGATTCCACACTTACCAGATCTAGTCCATCGCCATCATGACCCTCGATGCCTCGATTTCGATATAAGTGGCTGCACAAAATTGTGTCTCCCGGGCGGATAATAAGCTGCATCTTGGTCAGCAGCGTGTGTTGACCGAGGCTTGTTAACCGTAACCTTCATCCTGGAACACGCGCGAAGGCCATTTCAATGCTGCAATGGCCTCACGGTCATCGGCTTAACTAGATGGCCCGTAATGGTTATCGGAAATAGAAGGGTGGAGAGAAGGAGATGCAATTTCGCACTGTAGCGAATATTCTTCTAAGTAGGCTAAGATAGGTATATAGGTATTGTTTAAGAAGATTGCGAGTCAGTCAGTTAACGGGAGTTGAAGACGAAGGTTATTTAAATAAAGGATATTGTCAAACTTATTACATGGCGACCGTGCAGCGTCACGAATATTGAAAGAAATAAACGAAGTTGAACAAAACCAGTGTAATACATTTCTTGAAAAATACGGCTGAATTGAATTCCGTTTCTGTGATAATCATAGTTCACATTGAACAACTCGTATGGGATTTGAAAAGTTACAACATCTCATCACAGTACAACCGGCATAAGAAAACGCCGAGATAATAAGAAATCGAAACTGACGCACGAATGAGCAAGAAGCTTACATGAAATTCATATGAAGGTGTTAAAAAAATAAAAAAAAAAAAAGGAGAAAACGTGCATTTTTCTGCGGAACCTCGAAGATGTCGCCCTTCTCAGAGAAATAAACCTAAACGCGAAGGAATCCTGATAGCCAACGACGACGGTGATAAAATAAAGTGATCAACAGAGAATTCACACGACAAGCAGTACAATCATCATCATCATCAGCATTAAGCATCGCATCAGCGTCGAGCATCAGCGTCGAGCATCAGCGTCAAGCATCAGCGTCGAGTATCAGCGTCGAGCATTACCATCATCATCTTTACCACAAGTTCGTTACTGTTAAGAACCTTAAGTATTTTACCTTTAAATAATTTATCTTAATTTATAAAAATAGACAAACAATAAGTAAATAGGAAAATTCAGCAATAAGTAATAGGTAAAAGCTAGGCTATTTAGTAAATCAAAATGGCATCAATAATAGAACTCATAAAAACAATTCCAGTACTAATTCCAATTTACAATGGGGATAGCACTAAATTAAGTAATACGATTGCAGCCCTTAAGGCTTGCAAATCATTAGTATCTCAAAGAAACAATGAACTAGTCATGCAACTAATTTCATCGCGATTAGAAGGAAAGGCTAAACTTGCGGTAGGCGACGCGCCAACAGACATAGATGAAATAATTAAGAATCTTGAAGCAAAGTGCAAGTTGAAAATTTCACCCGAAACACTTGTTGCTAAGCTTAACGCTACCAAGCAAACGGGCGAAGTAACAAAGTATACCGAGGAAATTGAGAAGCTTACGCTCGAATTAGAGCAAGCTTATATAGGGGAAGATATACCAGCACCGGTGGCCGAAAAAATGGCTATTAAAGCAGGCGTTAAAGCACTTGCAATAGGAGTTAAAAATAATGAAACAAGATTGCTGTTAAAAGCGGGTAATTTTAATACCCTTACGGCAGCATTTGAAAAAATTTTCGAGTACGATAATGGTGATGTGGCATATACGAATAGGAATGGAATTGGTATGTGTGAATTGGTGAGCGCAGTCAGTCTGACGATGGACATAGACGTGGACGGTTGTGTCCGAGAGCTGCGGGAGCGGCATAGTGAATAATAATAAAGTATAAGGATATCACATTGGCGATCCTGCCATGTAAGATTTCATGGCGGAACGAATTGGTGAGAGAGCAGCGACCCGGTTTCGGACCATAGGCGCTGGCCAAGAGTGACCC
>NW_026454319.1:0-9556 GCF_943734635.1 Anopheles cruzii
AATTGGACAGGAATCTTATGTTAGGTCGAACGGTTTGCCAAAAAAAAGTAATCCGCGACTATCGATTACACCCGATGTTAGAATAATTTCCAACCTAATTCCACCTAATAATTCATCTTCTTTTTTTTATGAAGCTTAGTCTTATATACACAACGGAGGCGCGCTCCACTGAAACTGTAACAAGAACATTTTCAAACCCGTTATCTTTACACCCCGAAGCTCCCGAGACTTGGGACTAACGTAACGTTGAATTTAAAACACTGAACTCACAAGTTTTGCCGCGCGCGCGCCCTCCAAAACATCTTCAATACATTTCCGTCGATTAATCAGTAAAGCAAGAAAGCCAAGAACACCTAGAAAGGCACGAAGCCTACGCCAAGAGTAACAGCTTGGCGTGTTTAGGAAGACCGCGCGAAAGATGCGCAGTGCATGGAGAAATTTTAAAATGTACATATTCAACCTGAAGAATGACTGTGTAACGCTATGATGTTTATTATTACTAGAATCTGCTACCAATCTGTTTTCTAAATGCAGTGTAATATGGTGTAGTTGTAGTTTAGACTTTAATCACCCCACGGTACGGTTTGAAACGTATAGATTCTAAGCGTTAGGCACCAAACAAAACTGTGGTAGACCTCCCCAAAAAAGAGGAACGCATCTTCATACTTTCTCCACTTTGTGTAGATTAGCTCTGGAGTGCAGATTGAAACAGGAACAAAACATAATTCAAAACCACAAGAAGAAGGTACACATTAGGCTGTTGGTTGTTCTCTCTTGTACCAACCGTTGGGACACGAATTGGTCCCATCAAATGTGGAAATGGTGTGGAATTCCCTATGCCGTGTTTATTTTTTTTATTATGAAATAATAACTGTGAAACTTTATCAAACACAACTGATTCGGTGGGATGGATGGATAGCATAATTAAGCCAGCAAACTATGGACGAATTCTCCCCAAACTGGTAACACTGACCCTGACCCAACAGAATTAATCTCGCTCCCCATAATGTGTATGTGAGCTGTGTTTGTAACGTGGACCATTTGCGCGCGCGCGTACCGGTGCTTGTACCAAATGCACCGCGAGCGTCGCGCCAATGGACCGGTTGTATGGATTTATTTTGGAAAAATACACAATAAAGAAAACTTCAGATCGTAGAAGCAAATTACCGCCACCAACGATCAGCACGTCCGAAGCCGAAACGAAGACATAGCGCATTTAGAAAAATAAGTTTTGTTTATTAACAATAGGTTCAATCGCTTTTGCTGGTAGTGGGAACCACTTCGAAGAGCACTTGTATGAGGAAGGTGAGCTTATTGATCCATCTCGGGCGCACTTTGTAGTACACGAACGGCGTGTAGACCACCACACCGCTCAGGATGAAGCCGAGCGCGAACAGATACTTTGGCGACGGATCACTGATGACCGGCACTACCGACAGAAAGACGGACACGGCCAGCGTGATGTAGGGCACGATCAGGGGCACCTTGTACGGGCGGTGGATCGTCGGTTGTGTTCGGCGGAGCGCGAGCAACGCCACAACGGCCGACCCGTAGAAGAACCAGATCAGAAACGAGGCGAACTCGATCAGTGTCTCGATGTTGCCGACCAGTATGAAGGCAAGCGCCAGCACACCTTGCATGGCGACGGCCGGGGCCGGCGTCGAGCGGCGCACGTGAATGTACGACAGGGGTTCCAGCATCTGGCCCTCCTGGCTGGCGACGTAACAGAGGCGCGTCACGCCGAACTGGATGCTGAGCGCACAGCCGAACGTGGCCAGCGCGACGCCGAGCGGGATGAGAAAGGAGAACGAACCGAGCGCACGGTCACCGAAATCGATACCGACCGCCTCGGACACGATCATATCACCCATCGACAGCACGGTCATGTAGGCCAGGTTCATGAACACGTACAGCCCCGTGATGATCGGTACCGCGATCATTATGGATCGTGGAATGTTGCTGTGAAAGAAAAGGACGGGCATTACTACAGACAGCAAGCGGCGGAAGTGCTGCGCGGCGGAAACACTTACACTTCCGGATTTTTGATCTCCTCCGTGATCGTGGTCACACTCGACCAGCCATCGTACGCCCACAGGCCGTTGTAGAAGGCTAGCGCAATGTAGCCGGGGCTGGTGTGGGTTCCCTGGAAGCCGCCCGCCAGATTCTCCGTGTTGCCAATGGCCAGCTGATAGATGCCACCGAAGATCACCACCAAACAGGCGCCAACCTTGCAGAAGCCAAACACGTTGTTGATCGTCACGTAGAGCTTCACGCTGCTGAGATTGATGTAGGTGATAATGCCTTCGGGGAGAGTTCCGTCACGCAAGAGTCAGAAAGTGTGGTGCGCCGGTCACAGGTCACCGGATTAATTACCTAGCCCTAAGATTCCGATCAGCTTGACCAGCAAATTCAGATCCTCCGCCGGTAGATGCTCGATCCCGAGTAGATGGCGCAACGGTAGGATCGTGTACTCGGCGAACGTTAGAATGATAACGGCAATTTCGGCCGGCCGCAGGATCATCACGTACACCCAGGCACACACGAACGATGGTAGCGGGCCCCAGAAGGAGTGCGACTTTTTAAACGCCTCGATCAGGTAGGCATACTCGGCCCCGGATCGCGGCACAACCGTGCCCAGCTCGGCAAAGCAGAGCGCCCCCAGCAGCGAGATCCCGCCGCAGACGGTCCACACCACCAGACAGAACCCGACACTACCGGAGTATTTGAGGGCACCCGTCGGTGATACGAATATGCCGGAACCGATCATCACGCTGATGATCACGTTGATCGCCGACATGAGACCCATCTCACGCCGCAGTCCCCCACCGCCGTTCTGCTTCGGTTCCGCCACGACGGTCATGGCTGCTTCGTCGTTGCTGTGGCTTCAGCGACACACAAACACAAGGACCCCCGGCCGTTGGTTGATCCAGGATACGCACTAGGGCCGGCGGAACATGATCTTGGGCTGCTGGAAAATGTAAACGATGAGTGGTGCGCCGGCTACCCCTATCCGAGATGCGTCAGCGCGCGCGATTGGTGCTTATCTTATCGCGGCAGTAAGCCGTCGATGCTCTTCGGTTATTGGCAGAGATGTAACAGCTTTTCAGGGTGGCTCGATAGCAACAAATACGCTCACTTGGGTCAGGGCTTATCACGTCGTCCAGTTACTCGTGGCCTGAGGACGTTTAATATGCAATACCCCCACGGGAGAGGTGAGTAATGTGTCCGAGTATATCGGCGCAAGTGTCCTTAAATGTTATTGATGACCTACGATTGCTAACTTCTCACTTGAATTGGCTAATCAAGAATGTGCTATCGGTGTGCCGATCTCCGTCATCATTAGCATGTCGATTAGCAAGTCTGCAAGTCGGCGAATGTTAAAGAATGTTGCTTAACACAATGCCACCCGTGAAGTGGGGACCTATTAATTTACGCTTATTATTTACAATTCAGTTTATCACGGACCTATGCCTATCATAAATCTTCGGCAAACAATATTTAGCACGTCACAACCCACATGTGGCCAATAGAAAATAAATCGTTCCAAGGGGATGGTCAGTTTGCGGACGTTATTAACGACATGCTGCCATGTTTGCGGCTTTCTGTGGAGTTCTGGCAGGCAGGCAGGCAGTGTGGGCTTGGCAGCGTGTTTAGGATAAATCAATACAATCATCACCGGCAGTGACGTCGGTGACGCATGATAATGATGGTGCCGCAGCAACTCGGTACCTCCACGCAATTGAGGGGGCAACGTCGTGTGGTTGATGAATAATTTACTTGGAGTTTACTTTCGTGACACGACGTCAAAAATTACCCGCAAACAATCCGACCGAGTCCGAGCGAACGGAGATGATCTCCCCCCATTTAAGTTAGTTTAATTAGACCGTCGCCCGGCCCATCGGATGTGACCGTTTTTCGTCGGCGTCACTTCCGCCGTCTTTCAGTCGCGCGAACTCTGCCGGTTTTTTTGTGCAAATTCATCGTTTGGCACTTATAAATAGGTTAATGGACAGCGGTAGCTGATTTCTCACATCGCACCACCTTGCCGCCGGTGGCTTCGTAAACAGAAAGGTGCTAATGACCCGCCGCGCCACACACCCGTATCAATCATCTTCGTCACGTGCTGGGTATTGAAAGATTCCGCTGGGTATTTATCATTAATTTGTTCACCTTCATTGCTGTACTTGGGGGGAATATTATTGATCGGGAACACACTTGTAGAGCCACTGCCGCGGTCACTTCCGGTGCCTATTGACCGAAAACCACCAATCAGAATCCGTTGATCCGTTGCTATCGTTCAACTCCATTACCCGTCGGTGGCGTTGACTGCAGCACCACGTGCCCCTGAAACTGACTCGTATCAGTGCGTGCTTGCGTGCCGCGTGGACTGCGATGCGGAATTCGCTTATCAGCCATCCAGCCGAATGGGATTAAATTGACACTAATCTCACCGTCCCAATCCAGGCGGATAGTTTCTCGGACCATAAAAGAACGTGCCCGTTTGCTTCACGAAACCTTCATGGCGCGTTGGCCACCATTAACGGCGCGTTCTATGGTGTGGTGCTCCGCAGCGGAAGCAAACTTTGTGGCGCGAAAACATAACACCCGCGTTGTTTGCTGCATTTGCAGAATCAAAGCGGTAAACCAAACAAAAACCAAGGAATGACGGACGACAGTGTTTATACAAACGGAAATCAACCGCTCGGTGGCGACGATAAATCGTCATTCGCGCGGACCACGTGGTGGTTGTTACCCAATTCATTATGGGGGCCCTCTGCTTTGGCGCCGTATCCAAATAAGCTTTTCACAGGACTGATTGATTCCATTAGACGCCGGCGAGTGAGGCGCACTTATTGACCGCTGATAACGACGCCACTGATTAACGAAAAACAATCCCCTCACCACGAAGTAATCGGGACCGATAGCGTGCAGCGTTCGACGTGCGTCGTTTTTCACATTTCGGGGATTTTTGAGAAGAGTTTCACTTCTCCTTCGGATTAGTCACAAAATTCGGATTCGTATTCACCTTTTGACTACTACAACACTACTTTTGGGCACACTACTGCCGGTGTGGTGCTCGTGGGCTCCGCTATGTACTGGCCGTTATCGTTGGGCTCTCTAGGACCACTGTGCTGATGGTCCACGACGTTCCGTTCCCGCCAAGTGTCGACGAGATACTGCAGCTCGACCCCGGGAGGAGTTGCGGCCAGTGAGTAATGGATTCCACGCGCCGCGATAGGGCGTCGACGTGCGATATGCTCCGGGAGGTTGCTACCCCGTTGCTGTGACAACGACGGTGGTCGCGGCTGATTTGATGCTGCAGGTCGAGTGTCGAGTGTTAAGGGCTCCTAAATTATGCTCCCGATTTATGTTACTTTTTCGTTTTCTTCGAATGGCCCGCGTGAGAAACGGGCATCATGCAAATTCCTTGTCATTGACAGTCTATTGTTTGCCTGTTGAGTATGGGAAGTGCTTATTAAGAAGACCACTTGAACCCGGTGCCGGAGGGGCTGCCAACAGTGTCAATGCGATAAGACCAGCCGATTCGGTATGTTTCATGAGTCTTTATCTTGTTGTTGAACGACAATATTCGGTCTTATAAACCAGACAACGATGGCTTGTTTTACCGTGCAACAAGAGTTTCGATGTGCGGCTTCTCATTGCTTTTTCTTTATTGGGCCAACCGGCAGCATATCTGGAGAAGGGTTAAGAAGGTAAATAGACCAGCATGCGGTGAAGAGATTGCGCGAAAAGAAAAGACGAGGAACCTGCTTTGTGTACGCCGTACCCTTTCATTGTGTAGGGTATCGGTTCCTGCTGTTTCGCCAGCCTTGCGGTCCCCTTCTTTTAGTATTAATCCTTGCGTGTGTATCCTTGCGTTTGGTTAAAAGAGGGACTGGTTCTTCGTTTTCATCCTCTGTTCGTTTTCCCTGCCCGAAATTCCTCCATTTCTAATACGTAATTATTGCAACTCAATCAGTTAAGGTAATGATTCGAATAATGATTTTTTCTAAAATATTTAACAGATTCAATTACGAGCCGCATTTGTACAATATTTCATACTTTGAGAAATCTATACTATCTATTTGCGGTAGAAGGTCTCCTTTTGCTTTCCAATGTGATCTAAGCCGCGAAGTGATCTAAAGCTTAATCTAAGCCTGGCAACACTGTTCGCAACGCTATTTGACGTCTTCGTGGTTGCCGTTTGTTGTTGATAAACACGAACGAAATCCTTTGCTCTCTGATTGCGAATTTACAACCCGAAAAGAAGGAAATTACCGTAACATGACACGCCACGCCAGAAATTGTACTGCCGGAGCCGTTTACACGTACCACGAGAAGAAAAAGGACGCTGCCAACTCCGGCTTCGGCACGACTTCCCGTCGGATCGGCAAGGATTCGGTGAAAAGTTTCGATTGCTGTTCCCTGACCCTACAACCGTGCCGAACTCCGGTGATCACGTAAGTTGTTCGCTTCCGTGAGCTGGCTGTAACTAGTGAATGATCGATTCAGATCGGATCTCTTTCACAGCAAAGATGGTTATCTGTTTGATAAGGAAGCGATACTGACGTACATCATATCGAAAAAGAATGAATACGGCCGCAAAATGAAAGAGTACGAGAAGCAATCCAAGGCCGACGAAGAAGATCGTGCTGCACAGGCAGATGCGGAGGTGCAGAAGAAACTTGACAAATTCATTTCCACTGAAAAGAACATCGTGACTAATAAGACGCTTAAACCCAACGGTAATGGACGGTAACCGTTTGAACGGCCTCGGAACTCTAATCCCTTTGAATCGTGTCTCACAGACCAACCAAGTACCAGTGGAGCGATGTCGAATGTGTCGCTCGGCAAGCGCAAGGAACTGCCCAGCTTCTGGGTACCATCGCAGACGCCGTCCGCTAAGGTAGCCCGGCTAGAGAAGCCGGACAGTAAGATCTACTGTCCGGTTTCGGGTAAACCGCTGAAGGCGAAGGATTTGATCGATGTGAAATTTACGCTGGTGAAGGACGCGTCCGACAGGAAATCGTTGATTGCGAAGGAGAACCGCTACATGTGTGCAGTGACACACGATATCCTGAACAATGCGGTACCGTGTGCCGTTCTGAAGCCAACGTAAGACGCTACACTACGCCGGAGTAGTCTGTTTTTGGCTAACTTTTTCTTTCGACTTTAAAATCATATCCAGCGGAGACGTCGTGACGATCGAGTGCATTGAAAAGATTATCAAGAAGGACATGATCCACCCGTTGACGAATGAACAACTCGAAGATTCCGACATAATTCCATTGCAAAGGGTTAGCAAAATTGATTCCAATCGGTAACATCGGTGGCAAAGCAATTATCCTTTCTTTTCCTTCGACAGGGTGGAACCGGTTTCGCAACGACCAATGAAAAACTGGAAGCCAAGGAGCAGAAGCCGTGTCTGCAAGTGTAATCTACTCGATCTGTTCCACGATACATTTAAAATAAACTTATCTTTTACATTTTAAATTCTTAGCCTTATTGATGTATCTTTCTTATCTGAAATAAAAAGAAAAAAATAAAGCGAAAAGAGGCTCAAAACTTTTGATAAATTTTGAAAGATGTGGTCATATTATCGTCTTGCATAACAAAAGTTCAACAAAATGAAATGAGGTCGCTTCAAAGGACATGTGAACTGTCGGTCAAGTACCTTCGATGGACGATTCCACACTTACCAGATCTAGTCCATCGCCATCATGACCCTCGATGCCTCGATTTCGATATAAGTGGCTGCACAAAATTGTGTCTCCCGGGCGGATAATAAGCTGCATCTTGGTCAGCAGCGTGTGTTGACCGAGGCTTGTTAACCGTAACCTTCATCCTGGAACACGCGCGAAGGCCATTTCAATGCTGCAATGGCCTCACGGTCATCGGCTTAACTAGATGGCCCGTAATGGTTATCGGAAATAGAAGGGTGGAGAGAAGGAGATGCAATTTCGCACTGTAGCGAATATTCTTCTAAGTAGGCTAAGATAGGTATATAGGTATTGTTTAAGAAGATTGCGAGTCAGTCAGTTAACGGGAGTTGAAGACGAAGGTTATTTAAATAAAGGATATTGTCAAACTTATTACATGGCGACCGTGCAGCGTCACGAATATTGAAAGAAATAAACGAAGTTGAACAAAACCAGTGTAATACATTTCTTGAAAAATACGGCTGAATTGAATTCCGTTTCTGTGATAATCATAGTTCACATTGAACAACTCGTATGGGATTTGAAAAGTTACAACATCTCATCACAGTACAACCGGCATAAGAAAACGCCGAGATAATAAGAAATCGAAACTGACGCACGAATGAGCAAGAAGCTTACATGAAATTCATATGAAGGTGTTAAAAAAATAAAAAAAAAAAAAGGAGAAAACGTGCATTTTTCTGCGGAACCTCGAAGATGTCGCCCTTCTCAGAGAAATAAACCTAAACGCGAAGGAATCCTGATAGCCAACGACGACGGTGATAAAATAAAGTGATCAACAGAGAATTCACACGACAAGCAGTACAATCATCATCATCATCAGCATTAAGCATCGCATCAGCGTCGAGCATCAGCGTCGAGCATCAGCGTCAAGCATCAGCGTCGAGTATCAGCGTCGAGCATTACCATCATCATCTTTACCACAAGTTCGTTACTGTTAAGAACCTTAAGTATTTTACCTTTAAATAATTTATCTTAATTTATAAAAATAGACAAACAATAAGTAAATAGGAAAATTCAGCAATAAGTAATAGGTAAAAGCTAGGCTATTTAGTAAATCAAAATGGCATCAATAATAGAACTCATAAAAACAATTCCAGTACTAATTCCAATTTACAATGGGGATAGCACTAAATTAAGTAATACGATTGCAGCCCTTAAGGCTTGCAAATCATTAGTATCTCAAAGAAACAATGAACTAGTCATGCAACTAATTTCATCGCGATTAGAAGGAAAGGCTAAACTTGCGGTAGGCGACGCGCCAACAGACATAGATGAAATAATTAAGAATCTTGAAGCAAAGTGCAAGTTGAAAATTTCACCCGAAACACTTGTTGCTAAGCTTAACGCTACCAAGCAAACGGGCGAAGTAACAAAGTATACCGAGGAAATTGAGAAGCTTACGCTCGAATTAGAGCAAGCTTATATAGGGGAAGATATACCAGCACCGGTGGCCGAAAAAATGGCTATTAAAGCAGGCGTTAAAGCACTTGCAATAGGAGTTAAAAATAATGAAACAAGATTGCTGTTAAAAGCGGGTAATTTTAATACCCTTACGGCAGCATTTGAAAAAATTTTCGAGTACGATAATGGTGATGTGGCATATACGAATAGGAATGGAATTGGTATGTGTGAATTGGTGAGCGCAGTCAGTCTGACGATGGACATAGACGTGGACGGTTGTGTCCGAGAGCTGCGGGAGCGGCATAGTGAATAATAATAAAGTATAAGGATATCACATTGGCGATCCTGCCATGTAAGATTTCATGGCGGAACGAATTGGTGAGAGAGCAGCGACCCGGTTTCGGACCATAGGCGCTGGCCAAGAGTGACCC
>NW_026454320.1:0-9534 GCF_943734635.1 Anopheles cruzii
CAAACTTTGATTCGAGCTTCAATCTTTGCATGCAACTTGAAAATTTTTAATTTTTTTTGTTAAATAATCTAGACCAGTGATTGAGTCTACGTCGGCAATACGTGAGAGTGCGTCCGCAACTACATTGCCTTCGCCCGCGATGTATCGAATGTCCGAGGTGTATTGCGATATGAAATCTAGTTGCCGATTTTGTCGCGGAGATTTATCTTTTTGTGACGTACGGGCTGTTTTCAATGGTTCAATGATCCGTGTGTAACCGTAAGTGTAAACCGTGAAATCTGTTTCTTCCAAGAAGTGTCGGAAGTGTTTGATACTTAGGACAATCGCTAACAGTTCCCTGTCGAACGTCGAGTACTTCTTTTCTGTGGGTGTTATTGTTTTTGAGAAGAATGCCAGGGGTTGCCAACGTGATTCGACTTGCTGTTGTAGGACTGCCCCTACTGCATTGTTGGACGCGTCTGTAGTAAGAGAGTAACGTGCGTCGCTTCTTCGGTGTGCCAATAATGTTGCTTTGGCTAAATCATCTTTCACTTGCTGAATGGCTTCCTCGTGCTCTTCCGAACAATAAAACTGCTTCGATTTCTTCCCGCTGAGTACAGCTGCCAGATTGTATAGTGGTGCTAATTTCCGTGAAACTCCGTGGAGGAATCGGTGGAAGTAGTTTATCATTCTCAGAAGTCGTTGTAGTTTTTTTTGTGTTTGTTGGTGTTGCTTCGGATACCTCCAGCAAACAGACCCCGCGAAGGAAGGGCCTCCAAGCTCGCTAGTGGTGCCGGCGACACAAAGGGAGGATCTCTGCACGGGCAAGTGGTCTCGAGTTCCGACTCTCTGTTACCTCTTTGGTTAGTTTGCTTCACACTAGTGGAAGCCTATCCCAAGGAGGGGAGAGCGGTTCTGTCGGCCTTTCGGATGGTGGACAGAGACTCCAGGTTGAGGACCAACAGTTTCTAGCCTATGAGCGGACCAAGTAAAACACCAAGTCCGTTCGCTTCTAGTCACAAATTGATTCTAACTTTATTCTTACAATTTAGTTGGGTTATATACAGATTTTTTGGCGGCATCGCGGACGCTTCCGCGATTGTCGGTCTCGTTCACTCGTTTACGCGAGCCCTACCTTTCAACACGCAGACGTTGGGCCTGTCCAAGCAAAATTTTTTATTTAGGCCATCAACTGCTTGGTGTCGATCGGTTCACAAGGTTTTTTTCTTATCCTACGGGCGAACGCGGTTCCCATCGACTCGCCGGCATACGCGAAGGCAAACACGCTGGACGCTGCAACCCGATCGTCTGCGCGTGCAAACCGGTGTTGCGCGTGCAACGCGCCGCTTGGCTACAAACAGCCACCTGGGCTTGTCACGCGCGGTCGAATCGGTGGGAACGCAACTTGATCGCAACATCAAGCCCATTCGGCTGGTGCAACAACATCCTCCCCCTCGTATTTCAGCCTGGTGAATTACCGTGTTCTGGGCTTTAAACGTGGCAAATTAAGTTGCATTTCTACGTTCTCTTCTTGTGGCGCGTCAACGTTCGATTTTCTTTTGATGTACGTTATGTATGTTATCATGAGTAGTAAGACGACCGCTATCGTAGCTGCTATAGCAACCACGTGGTTGGTGTGTATTCCATTTTCTGGCTTATTTTGTATAGTAGTTGCTTCGATCCCTGCCCCGAGATCCTCGACATATTTTTCCAAATGCTCGTGATTTCTGAAGTACGTTTTTGCCACGCGTTTGAATGCAATGTCTGCTTTTACTTCTTGATACTCTAACTTAATCATGCAGTCGTTTCCCAGTTCCACAAGTGCCGTATAGTTCTCTAATGTTACATGTTTGTTCGCACAAGTTAAATTGATACTCTTAAGGTTATCCGTATAATATAAGACCGAGTTCGTTTCCTTCATGTGGAAGATGTTCGTATATGGACCTACGATGTCTGTGGTTTGACATAGGTTTGTGTGATTGTTACTCTCTCATGCGTGGTGGAGACGTTCTTCGCATCTTCCATGCATGTTGGTGTTGTAACCAAGGAGATGGATGTCTTATTCATCTGGGGCTTCGAGCAATCAAATGCAACCACCCCAGCTCCTGCATACCGGACTCCAAGCGAAAGCACTAAAAGTGACAAGAACATTACTTCCATTTTTAACTAGCGGGTTTTTTCAAAAAGACTCTCCCTACTCCTGTCTAACCTCTCCCTCTTTAATCCAGAATCCGTTTTAATGGGACGTAACTCTTATTTTCGTCAGCTGTTGGCCGACTTGCTTCCCGGAGTAGTTTCACAACTGGAGGTACTGTTGTTAGTGGTGTAGGGTCAATTTGTCTGACCGGTGTAAGGGCCCCAGATTTAACCAATTGGAATAGCATGTCCATTGTCTTCGTAATCACCTCTAGCTTCCTGTTGACTTCTTCAGGGAGTTTCTCCAAGGCCGACACTGACTTCTTAATGGCCTTGATGTCCAATGTCTCACTAACAGGAGCCTGCTCAGACAGAAATCCAGACCCTCGCATTACCGAAAGGGTGTAATTGTTGACTTCCGTGGCAACTACCCCTCCACACTTCTGAAACTCGGCCTTTTTGACATACAGGTTATCTCCTACCTCATAAGCCTTTGATACAGCAAACTGATATATGAGCTCATCACTCGCAAAAAGCGACTCTGCCAGCTCCAACTCTGCTTTTACATGCCGTACGTAGCAGAAGTACGTTTTTGCCACGCCACGTTTTGCCAATGTTGCTTCGGACAATATTGCGTCACGGCTCGTTTGTACATGATCGTCTGTACTTGCGGTATCGGTCGTACTGGGGTGTATGGCACATAACTGTGCTATATGTAATTATAGGATTATTTTATAACTCCTGTTGACCCTATCGCTATCAGATCGAGAGTGATCTATCATACAGAGAGTGCGGTTATCTTGTTTTATAGATTATCTTTTTCTGACTGGCTATTTCTTTCAATCTTGTTCTAACAGGTTAACTCTATCTGTCGGTTTGGGAGGGAGACGTGAGAGGTCGTGCGATGACGTGAGAGGACGTGAGAGGATATTGGGATTGGGTGGCTTCACTGCTGGTCATAACTATATACTTAAGTATCTGATACGCATGTGCGGATGAACTTGAGTTACATCAGTACTTTGTGGAAGTTGGAGACGACTAATAGTGCCATGCTGTCTATGGATGATTGCTCCTAAATCTAGTGGAGCGCAGAAAATCATCAAGCTCGCTGTCACGGAGTAGACAATTCGATTTAGGGCATTCTTTTGTCCTTTTGTCCTTATGTCCTTTTACCTTTCACCTCTCTTGTTGTTATAGTGAATGTTGTCTTATCTTATCGGTTGCGATGCTAATGGCTTACGGTCGCCAATCCTCCCGATCGCGTTCGTGCATTCTTTCGTTTTTTAAGAAAACTATCCTATCTATTGTGGCTCGTGTGTCAAGTGCAGTTAGTATATCTACTATATATATCTCAATCACTTAAATTTGTGATACGCATATGCGCATATCCGTCCTCCAACAGCACCGAAGCAGGACGCTGGACAGCATAGAACGGAATCGGCGATGACGGCAGTGTTATGCTTTCGGTGAGT
The DNA here is from genome assembly GCF_943734635.1 of Anopheles cruzii. NCBI lineage: Eukaryota > Metazoa > Arthropoda > Insecta > Diptera > Culicidae > Anopheles > Anopheles cruzii. Next base: position 3,588 of record NW_026454320.1, read on the forward strand.
TGTTCGATAAACGCTCAATCCTCGGCTTCGGCAGCAGCCGGGTTTGTTGAACTTTTTCCGCCGGACATCGTTATCGAACTGAGTCCGGTCCATGTAGATCCCAGCGGAGTGCGGCTGCAGCAGATGAAGCCAATGGAGCTCGTCAGCAACCTTTCGACACTGCTACGGGGCGATAAATGATTGCTGGTGGCTACCCGAGCCCGACAGCCGGTCCCACAGCGACGGCACGCTGATGGTATCGCCGCCTTCCGAAACCGGTGGGCCAGCATAATTATGCACAGCTACATGATCCGTCGAGTGGACTGTATCGTCGAGATATTGGATCTGTCGGCTGGAGAGCCGATGGATGGCGTGCAGTTCACTCTTCATCCGGCTGATGTTGGAGTCCTGGGCCTGCAGAAGCAACTCCTTTCGCTCGTTATCGACGGTTAGCGCCGTGAGCCACGTGTTGGGCAATTAGATAGGGAACCAGAAAGCTGGTTCCCTATCTAATTGCCCGAGTGGCATTATTCTATCCTTTCCTAACGCTGAAGGGAGTCTCGCTCCCGTGCGACCGCCTTATGGCATTTATTTCTATAAAGGCGTTTATTCCATATCTAGCGCAACTTATCCAGAAAGTCGAACCGCGATTTGCAGGCCGAACAACATGGCGGCGGAACTTCCAACATGGTCTGAAATGTTTTACTGCCCAAACAATGGCAGCGAGCTTTTTTTCAGTAGCTGACTAGTTGCATTCGGTATCGTAGTGGTGCTCAGTGGTGCTGGTGATTGTAATGACTGCAGTCGCTGTTTTTATGTCAAAACCAGCCTGAGCTGGGTTATTTTATTTTATTTTTCCACTGTATGTCTTTTATTTTGGGAGACAGAAACCCTTAGTTTGGTTGTTTTTATAGCACATTGGCACATCACCTCTGGTCAGCGCACTAACGGGTCTTTGGTAAACCGGCTTCTTGGGGTACAATCAGTCTTACGCACAATTTACACGTCCACTTGAGTAGCTGCTACCGACCTTGCGGCTTTCATCGCCTGTTTTCTTCCGCTGTTTCTAAACAGCTTTTTTTATTTTGAGAAGCAGCAGTACTGCCACCATTGCACATGTAATGTACAGTATTAACTGCGTTTCCCTGTGCATTTCGGTGTGGTGTTCTTGAATATTTAAAATATTCACTTGCGTCTGTTGCGTGCAAAGTCAAGGATGAATTGTTTATCAAAGTCAAGATAACGTAGTATCGGGTCTGATGTCAGTAATTGTTTACAATCGTTGAAACAATTGTTAAATTCATCATTATGAATTATTTTTGCATCTTTCTTTAAACATCTTGTTAGTGGTTTTTTTAATTTATTTAAACAATCATCATCAACGGGCTAACAAAGCCTAGTTGAATCTTAAATCTAAACTTAAAGGTAATACAATTGAAAAGAGCCTTATATATCGTACACACGAACAGAGGGATAAGTAGAGCAAACAGGCATTGAGTAATAAGTAACAAAGTGCGCGTCAAAAATTAAAGAAATTGTAACGCCTCGTGCCGTTGACACAGCACGGGTGCTACTTTATTCACGAACCAGTTCAGTTTAGTTGATGTGAAACTTAACTTTATTATCACGTAAGGAGAGTTTACACCGGATTCGATAGCGAGACGAGACTGACTCGCTACGTGTGCATTCCTGTTTCACCGTCCTCGTACCGGCCGCACTAGCGCAACGTTGTCCGGAGTGGTAACCGACTGCTGCCACTTACACCATCGCCTTGCTGCTGCCGGCACCTGCACTGTCGTCTAGCTGCTGCTGTCACCACAGCACACCACCCCCTTTTCCTCTTTGTGAGACACGCGCTAGGAGGATTACCGGTAGGTGTCTTACCAATTTTGCGCTGTCTTGACAGGCCTTCATTGTTCCTTTAAGCTATCTGTGAAACCTTTGCACCATGCCGTTTGCCTGTGGATGATACGCCGTTGTTTTAATGTGGTTCGTCCCAAGCAGTTTTGCCAGTTCTTTGAATAGTTTTGAAGTGAACTGTCTTCCCCTGTCCGTGGTCGTGTCATGCTTGGCCAGAAGTATCGGTCTGTCAGCAGCTTCCTTAAGGCTCGAATGCCTGGATGTGATCCGTTGTGGATACCCGCGAAAACAGTTTTGCGCAGTGACGATGGCACGTATAACCTGTTTTGTCCGGTCGATGTCTCGAAAACCAGGTTCGATGTGTCCAACGTTAGTTTACTTAGCTTGAATTTCGCTGTTTCGTTTGCTGCCTCCAGCAGTTTCTGTAGTTGTGCGTCGTTTTTTGATAATCTGCCGCTTTCATAGTACCCAAAGAAGTCATTACTAACTTTATGGCCTGCTTCGCCATCCGATCCTGTTTCGGCTTCTCCGTATCCAGGATTAGCTGCATCTGCTGATTCCGGTATCTCCACATATTTTCCATAAGTGCCATAAGTGGTTCGGTGGAATTTTTGAAAGGTCCGTTACGGAAAGTTCGATTAACATATTCGGCCTCGTTGTAAACCCGAATTTTTCCGTATATGAGCACTTTGGGCCTCTTGTGGTAATAGTCGATAATGGCAGTAATTTCTTCGGCTGTGATGTCTCGTAGCTGGCGGCGGAAACACCGGCACGAGAAATTGGAATATGCACAATCGTGGATAACGTGGAGGTGGTCCCCATCGAGCCAACAGTACAAGAACCTGATGTCTCGATTCGATCTTTCAAGTCGATCAAGAATAGTTTGAGGTTTATCCAGGGGTCCAACTGACCACACTCCTACAAAGTAGTACCTAAGGGGGGAGGGGGGGGGGGGCAAACTTTGATTCGAGCTTCAATCTTTGCATGCAACTTGAAAATTTTTAATTTTTTTTGTTAAATAATCTAGACCAGTGATTGAGTCTACGTCGGCAATACGTGAGAGTGCGTCCGCAACTACATTGCCTTCGCCCGCGATGTATCGAATGTCCGAGGTGTATTGCGATATGAAATCTAGTTGCCGATTTTGTCGCGGAGATTTATCTTTTTGTGACGTACGGGCTGTTTTCAATGGTTCAATGATCCGTGTGTAACCGTAAGTGTAAACCGTGAAATCTGTTTCTTCCAAGAAGTGTCGGAAGTGTTTGATACTTAGGACAATCGCTAACAGTTCCCTGTCGAACGTCGAGTACTTCTTTTCTGTGGGTGTTATTGTTTTTGAGAAGAATGCCAGGGGTTGCCAACGTGATTCGACTTGCTGTTGTAGGACTGCCCCTACTGCATTGTTGGACGCGTCTGTAGTAAGAGAGTAACGTGCGTCGCTTCTTCGGTGTGCCAATAATGTTGCTTTGGCTAAATCATCTTTCACTTGCTGAATGGCTTCCTCGTGCTCTTCCGAACAATAAAACTGCTTCGATTTCTTCCCGCTGAGTACAGCTGCCAGATTGTATAGTGGTGCTAATTTCCGTGAAACTCCGTGGAGGAATCGGTGGAAGTAGTTTATCATTCTCAGAAGTCGTTGTAGTTTTTTTTGTGTTTGTTGGTGTTGCTTCGGATACCTCCAGCAAACAGACCCCGCGAAGGAAGGGCCTCCAAGCTCGCTAGTGGTGCCGGCGACACAAAGGGAGGATCTCTGCACGGGCAAGTGGTCTCGAGTTCCGACTCTCTGTTACCTCTTTGGTTAGTTTGCTTCACACTAGTGGAAGCCTATCCCAAGGAGGGGAGAGCGGTTCTGTCGGCCTTTCGGATGGTGGACAGAGACTCCAGGTTGAGGACCAACAGTTTCTAGCCTATGAGCGGACCAAGTAAAACACCAAGTCCGTTCGCTTCTAGTCACAAATTGATTCTAACTTTATTCTTACAATTTAGTTGGGTTATATACAGATTTTTTGGCGGCATCGCGGACGCTTCCGCGATTGTCGGTCTCGTTCACTCGTTTACGCGAGCCCTACCTTTCAACACGCAGACGTTGGGCCTGTCCAAGCAAAATTTTTTATTTAGGCCATCAACTGCTTGGTGTCGATCGGTTCACAAGGTTTTTTTCTTATCCTACGGGCGAACGCGGTTCCCATCGACTCGCCGGCATACGCGAAGGCAAACACGCTGGACGCTGCAACCCGATCGTCTGCGCGTGCAAACCGGTGTTGCGCGTGCAACGCGCCGCTTGGCTACAAACAGCCACCTGGGCTTGTCACGCGCGGTCGAATCGGTGGGAACGCAACTTGATCGCAACATCAAGCCCATTCGGCTGGTGCAACAACATCCTCCCCCTCGTATTTCAGCCTGGTGAATTACCGTGTTCTGGGCTTTAAACGTGGCAAATTAAGTTGCATTTCTACGTTCTCTTCTTGTGGCGCGTCAACGTTCGATTTTCTTTTGATGTACGTTATGTATGTTATCATGAGTAGTAAGACGACCGCTATCGTAGCTGCTATAGCAACCACGTGGTTGGTGTGTATTCCATTTTCTGGCTTATTTTGTATAGTAGTTGCTTCGATCCCTGCCCCGAGATCCTCGACATATTTTTCCAAATGCTCGTGATTTCTGAAGTACGTTTTTGCCACGCGTTTGAATGCAATGTCTGCTTTTACTTCTTGATACTCTAACTTAATCATGCAGTCGTTTCCCAGTTCCACAAGTGCCGTATAGTTCTCTAATGTTACATGTTTGTTCGCACAAGTTAAATTGATACTCTTAAGGTTATCCGTATAATATAAGACCGAGTTCGTTTCCTTCATGTGGAAGATGTTCGTATATGGACCTACGATGTCTGTGGTTTGACATAGGTTTGTGTGATTGTTACTCTCTCATGCGTGGTGGAGACGTTCTTCGCATCTTCCATGCATGTTGGTGTTGTAACCAAGGAGATGGATGTCTTATTCATCTGGGGCTTCGAGCAATCAAATGCAACCACCCCAGCTCCTGCATACCGGACTCCAAGCGAAAGCACTAAAAGTGACAAGAACATTACTTCCATTTTTAACTAGCGGGTTTTTTCAAAAAGACTCTCCCTACTCCTGTCTAACCTCTCCCTCTTTAATCCAGAATCCGTTTTAATGGGACGTAACTCTTATTTTCGTCAGCTGTTGGCCGACTTGCTTCCCGGAGTAGTTTCACAACTGGAGGTACTGTTGTTAGTGGTGTAGGGTCAATTTGTCTGACCGGTGTAAGGGCCCCAGATTTAACCAATTGGAATAGCATGTCCATTGTCTTCGTAATCACCTCTAGCTTCCTGTTGACTTCTTCAGGGAGTTTCTCCAAGGCCGACACTGACTTCTTAATGGCCTTGATGTCCAATGTCTCACTAACAGGAGCCTGCTCAGACAGAAATCCAGACCCTCGCATTACCGAAAGGGTGTAATTGTTGACTTCCGTGGCAACTACCCCTCCACACTTCTGAAACTCGGCCTTTTTGACATACAGGTTATCTCCTACCTCATAAGCCTTTGATACAGCAAACTGATATATGAGCTCATCACTCGCAAAAAGCGACTCTGCCAGCTCCAACTCTGCTTTTACATGCCGTACGTAGCAGAAGTACGTTTTTGCCACGCCACGTTTTGCCAATGTTGCTTCGGACAATATTGCGTCACGGCTCGTTTGTACATGATCGTCTGTACTTGCGGTATCGGTCGTACTGGGGTGTATGGCACATAACTGTGCTATATGTAATTATAGGATTATTTTATAACTCCTGTTGACCCTATCGCTATCAGATCGAGAGTGATCTATCATACAGAGAGTGCGGTTATCTTGTTTTATAGATTATCTTTTTCTGACTGGCTATTTCTTTCAATCTTGTTCTAACAGGTTAACTCTATCTGTCGGTTTGGGAGGGAGACGTGAGAGGTCGTGCGATGACGTGAGAGGACGTGAGAGGATATTGGGATTGGGTGGCTTCACTGCTGGTCATAACTATATACTTAAGTATCTGATACGCATGTGCGGATGAACTTGAGTTACATCAGTACTTTGTGGAAGTTGGAGACGA